>NW_026897697.1:0-10947 GCF_033153095.1 Gastrolobium bilobum | reverse complement strand
CTTTCGATTTCGTTTCTTTTTTTTCTTGATAATACAGTGGATGTTCGATTGTGTGCTTTTGTTTCAGTTTGCCCAGACATCTAATTACTGGACTATTAACTGGTTTTTTTGTTTTTTGATTTTGTCTAGTTGAGTTTGTTAATTTTTTCAGTTGGTGTTTTATTTAACAAAACTAACATTGGATATATTTAGATATGTGGGTTTTCCATTTTATTTATTTTTTAAATATTAATGGTTCTTTCTTTCTTTCTTTCGTTTTTTTTTCGCAATATTTAGATGTTGGTTTCGATTGGAATGATAACATGTTGGTTTTTCATCATGTTGAAGATGATGAAAAAGCTGAAAAGATAGAAGATGATGAGGATGAAGCTGAGGAGATGGAAGAAGATGAAGATGATCAAAAAGCTGAGAAGATGAAAGAAGATGAGGATGAAAATGAGGATAAAGCTGAGAAGATGGAAGAAGATAAAGCTGAGAAGATGGAAGAAGATGAGGATAAAGATGATGAAAAAGCTGAGAAGATGGAAGAAGATGAGGATGAAGTTCATGTAGAACTTGAGAAAGGTCTTAACCAAGAGGACCGATCAACCCAAAAGCAGTCTCGGGTTGTTTGGACCGAAGAGCTACATCGGTCGGTGTTTTGTGGCCGCTGTTAATGACTTGGGTGTTGACAGTAAGTTATTCACTCTTTCTCTACAATGCAAAGTAGTTGTTATCTGATGAACCCTTAGTTCATCATGGGTTTTAGCAGGAATTAGGATCAAATTGTGTGATTAAATGATGAAAAACAAGGTTAATGTCCTAAGATGTCCTCAATTACAAGTTCAAGAGCTTTATTGGAAATTTGTATGATTCTTGTAGGAAAAGCAAGCTTGAAAGACAACTGGAGAAGGAAGAAGATTCTGGAGCTCAAGAGGAGAAAAATTGCCTAAGTGTTGAGCGCTAAAACGTCCACACTGAGCGTTTTAGCGCCCTATTACAGGAAGAGGCCAAAACTTGCTGGTGTTGAGCGCTAAAACGTCCACACTGAGCGTTTTAGCGCCCTGTTACAGAAAGAGGCCAAAACTTGCTGGTGATGAGCGCTAAAACGTCCACACAGAGCGTTTTAGCGCGCTGCTACACTAAGAAGATGGAAAATTGCTGGTCTTGGACGCTAAAACGGCCTGCAATATGCATTTTAGCGCCCTAAAGTGGAAAAAGATTCTGGTCTTCACCGCTAAAACGTCCAAATCAAACGCTTTAGCGTTAGAGTCAGTTAAAGTTAGTTGAGCATTCACCAAGTTTGGACGCTAAAATGGTCATTCCTTAACGTTTTAGCGTTGAAATCAGTTAAAAGCAGTTGAGCACACGTAAAGCATGGACGCTAAAACGGCCACTTATGGACGTTTTAGCGCCCACATCAGTTTTCTGTTTTTAATTGTAACACTATATAAGGCAAAGCCTTGACACTTAGAGAAAGATCTTGGGGGATCTGAACTCTCTCTCTCTCTAAAACTTAGTCTGACTTCTCTCTAAATTCTCTTAGTTTTTGTATTAGGATTTCCTTGTAATAGTTTGGAGATTGAAGACTTTCAACATGGAAATGAAGTTTGTTTCTTCTTCTCTTAATTATTCCTTAGTCATGTCTGAGTAGAGTCTTTGTAGTCTGAATGCAATGGAACTCCATGATAATATTATGTTGATTTGATTAATATTTCTCTCTCTCTCTCTACGTGTCTCTCTCTTTCACTTTCTCAAAATCTTGGCTTCTTAAGGAATTTTGAAGCTTTTTTTGTTTCCAAAAAATGATAGTGTTATTATATTAAAACTATCTAGCTGTGTTGTGTAGCACTGTATCATTCATTCACCTATTCTGTAGTCTATAATCCTTGTATCTTTTCCCCCAAAGAGAGTCCTTGATACTGATATCGATGTATTCTCTTGTTTACTCGTACATATATGTTTTCATTGTTTAATTTTAATTTTCACTGGCATCTAGCTTAAACGTAAAAAATGTAATTTAATTGAGCGGGATTTAATTTAATTACACTCACTCATTCCTCTCTTTCTTCTCCCTCTCTCTCTTCTCCACCAAAGAAAAACCCTAAGCCCCCTCTTCTCTTCTCTTTTCACCCTTCAATCAAATCACAAAAATGGTTGGTTACCTTTTCTTTTCGTTATCTTCTCTTCCTTCTAAACAAACGATTCATTGAATCTGACTTGAATGAATGTTCTTCTTCAAGTTTTCTTTCTTTCTTTCAATCAAATCACAAAAATGGTGGTTACCTTTGGCCGATGCTCAGCTCAACTCACAATAACAATACTGTTGAAGATCTTGTTCAACAAGATAAGCTACCAACTACAAGCAGCAGCTCAACTCACAGGAAATGAACTTTCTTTCGCCTCTGCTTTCATTTCATTTCATTGGTTCTTCCATTTATTTTAAGTGTGTTATTGCGTTTTTTTTCTTCTTTTTTTTTTGTTTCAGCGACCATAAAACATGTATTTCTTTTTGTATTTGTAGCTCAGCTCAAAAAAGACACTGAACAGAGGCATTTCTGAGCTAGTCCTCTTGATGGCCCCCGACACTGAGCCTCTTGAGTTGAGATTCTTCTCAATAATCTTCCTTTACTTGGTGCTGAATGCTGACGATAAGGTAACTTCCCCTCCATACCATGCCATACCTTTATTTTTTCTTAAATCCTCATTATTAATACTGTACGTGTCATGTATGTATATTTGTTTGTGCTCTATGATGGTTCATTCATTGTATTTGTCTGTATTATTACTTTTGTTTGTAGTGTTAAGTTTCTTATATATAACTGAATGAATCTTAGAAGCTCTGTTTCGGTTCACTCAGTATTATTACTTTTTGCCTCTGCTTTTAAAAACATGCATGTATATAAGAGGAGGTTAATTAATAGTTGTTTAAGTTTAGTGTGTGATTAATTTAAAGAGAAGAAAATAAATAAATAAATGAATTTGAAAAATTTCTTAATAAGATTGAAGTTTAATTGCGCTGTTTGTGTTACTTTATTTGGGGAATATGAGAGATGCTAGACTACTGTTCTGTTGATCAGAGATCAGAGTCAGAGTCAGATCCTCAGAGCACCTAATTTGTGATTTGACAAGAGAGCTTTATTTGGTTCCTTGCATCTCTCCTGAGCTTTTCCACTTCCTACCTTTCTATATGTGTCTCTCTCTTTCACTTTTCTCAAAAACTTGGCTTCTTATGGAATTTTGAATCTTTTTTCTTTCCAAAAATGATAGTGTGAGATTATCAAATTATTAATAAAGATTGAAGATGAAGAATATTATTATTATTTTTTTTAAATTCTAAACATATTAAATAGTATATCATTTTTTTTTAATTTTAAACAATTGTAGTTAAAATCCCTGCTGCTATGACTCCATTGATTATTATATTAAAACTATCTAGCTGTGCTGTGTAGCCCTGTATCATTCATTCACCTATTCTGTAGTTTATAATCTCTGGTGTCATGCATAGTCTTTCGCTTTTTCCCTACAGAGAGAGTCCCTTGCTCCTGATATCGATGTATTCTCTTGTTTATAAGGATGGTAGTATGAGATTAAAGTTTATTTGGGGAATATGAGAGAGATACTACTGTTCTGTTGATCAGAGATCAGAGCCATTAATTGCTTTTGTCAGTCCTCATTTCACCTAATGTGAAAGTTGTGATTTGACAAGAGAGCTTGCTTTTATTTTTTTGCGTCCACTCTTCTCTCTTGAGCTTTTCCGCTTCCTAACTTTCTATCTCTACGTGTCTCTCTCTTTCACCTTTCTCAAAAACTTATTGCTGTGATCTGTCCATTCTCTTTCACTTTACATTATCTTTGGACTCTCATTTCACTTCCATAGATCCATTGTCTTCAGTTCACCGAAACCACCACCACCTACCCCATTATATTACAGATCAGAACCACTCTCTTCTTTGCATGTGCACCCAACAAACAACTAGTGTTTTTTTACATGATAATGATGAGGCGTTTCAAAATAGTGTTTATGTTATTGTTTTCTCAAAACATTTCCAGAGAAAATAGTAAACACTATTTTCTCTGGAAATGTTTTAAGGAGGTAATAATGGAGCGGAGCAGAACCAAATATACCAAGGCCCTGCCAGTGTTCTGTGGTGTAGATCCCTCAGAAGTATTTCATCAAACAACTGAAGTAGTCACCTCTCTGGTAAGTAAGTACCTCTTCTTCATTTTGTATTATGTTGTGATTGTGGGGACACAACCAATAGAACTCTAAGATTGTCTTCTCTCAATCTTCTTTGCATTTCTGTTTTTTTTTGGGGGGTTAAATAATGTTCATTGCATTTTAATCCTCGTTTAAGCGTCTGTTGAATTTTTTCTAAATGGTGGTATCAATAACCAAAGTTTCTTTAAAGTCATCTAGATTAAGGTCTTTGTAAATGCTTCTTCTCAAGCTTTCTTCTGTTACTCTTGTTTAAAAGATGTTAGCATTTAGTAAAGCCAATTTTTTAATAAATATTATTATGATTATATTTATTTTAGTGTGAATCGCGGGTTTTTTTATTAAATTAATCAAAGTAATTAGTCAAACTATAATGAATTATATATATACATATATATTGTGATGAATTTTTTCTCAACCCAATCATGTCTCATATTTTTAATAATTAAAATGAATTTTATTTCCTTAAAATTAGAATATATATTTCTCAGCTGTCCATCCACACATATATTTTTTAATATGTATATACATTAGCTAATATAAATTAGTAAATATAATAAATTTTAAGAGTAGCTAAATTAGAACTTCAGAGGGACGGAAATAACTTACGAGTTAAGAGTTAAGAGAATACAACGGTCATCATAGTTTTGCCGCCAAAAAATATAAATTAAAAATTTTCTTTCTCTCTTTTCACTCTTCTTAAGGTTTTCTTAGGGTTTCTTTCTCTGTTTTCTTAAGGTTTTCTTAGGGTTTCTTTCTCTGTTTTCACTCCTTCTTAAAGTTTTCTTGGTTTCTTTGGGTTTCCTAGTTTATTTCTCTTGTTCTTGCTTGTTTCTTTCTCTTGTTCTTGGATTGTTTTATCAAGACAATGGAATTGGTGAATATGGGACATGGGATGCAAGTAGATGATGACCCAACCAGCCTGTATTGTTTGGCAACACTCCTACAAAGGTGTCAATACCTAGGTATGTTACTTCTGCCCTTTCTTTTCTTCTCTTTTCTTTTCTTTTTTTCTTGAAAATGTTTGATTATGTGCTGATATTTCTTGCTTGAAAAGATTGAGTATGTGGGTTTCTTGCTGATATTTCTTGCTGATATTCGACTGTGTTCTTTTTTCTTTTCTTGAAAATACAGTATGTTTCTTTTTTTTTCTTGAAAATAGAAGATTGAGGGTGTGGCTTGTCAACAGTTGCTTGTCAATACCATATGAAATATATGTTTCTTTCTTTCTTTTTCTTTATTATTCTGGCAATATTGAGGGTGTGGCTTTTCCATTATGTTCTTGCTTTTCTTTTCTTTTGATTTCGTTTTTCTTTTCTTTTTTCTTTTCTTGAAAATACAGAATGTTTCTTTTTTTTTTCTTGAAAATAGAAGATTGAGGGTGTGTCTTGTCAACAGTTGCTTGTCAATACCATACGAAATATATATGTTTCTTTCTTTCTTTTTCTTTATTATTCTGGCAATATTGAGGGTGTGGCTTTTCCATTATGTTCTTGCTTTTCTTTTCTTTTGATTTCGTTTCTTTTTTTTTCTTGATAACTGTGGATGTTCGATTGTATGCTTTTGTTTCTGTCTGCCCAGACATCATATTCTTGCTGATATTTCTTGCTGATATTCGACTGTGTTCTTTTTTCTTTTTCTTTTTTCTTTTCTTGAAAATACAGTATGTTTCTTTTTTTTTCTTGAAAATAGAAGATTGAGGGTGTGGCTTGTCAACAGTTGCTTGTCAATACCATACGAAATATATATGTTTCTTTCTTTCTTTTTCTTTATTATTCTGGCAATATTGAGGGTGTGGCTTTTCCATTATGTTCTTGCTTTTCTTTTCTTTTGATTTCGTTTTTCTTTTCTTTTTTCTTTTCTTGAAAATACAGTATGTTTCTTTTTTTTTCTTGAAAATAGAAGATTGAGGGTGTGGCTTGTCAACAGTTGCTTGTCAATACCATATGAAATATATGTTTCTTTCTTTCTTTTTCTTTATTATTCTGGCAATATTGAGGGTGTGGCTTTTCCATTATGTTCTTGCTTTTCTTTTCTTTTGATTTCGTTTCTTTTTTTTCTTGATAACTGTGGATGTTCGATTGTATGCTTTTGTTTCTGTCTTCCCAGACATCATATTACTGGACTATTAACTGGTTTTTTTGTTTTTTAATTTTGTAAATTTGATTTTGTCTAGTTGAGTTTGTTAATTTTTTCAGTTGGTGTTTTATTTAACAAAACTAACATTGGATATATTTAGATATGTGGGTTTTCTATTTTATTTATTTTTTAAATATCTATGGTTTCGATTGGAATGATAACATGTTGGTTTTTCATCATGTTGAAGATTATGAAAAAGCTGAGAAGATGGAAGAGGATGAAGATGAGGATGAAGCTGAGATGATGGAAGAAGATGAGGATGAATATGGGAGATGGGATGCAATGGGAGATGGGATGCAAGTAGAAGAGGATGAAGCTGAGAAGATGGAAGAGGATGAAGATGAGGATGAAGCTGAGATGATGGAAGAAGATGAGGATGAATATGGGAGATGGGATGCAATGGGAGATGGGATGCAATGGGAGATGATGAAGCTGAGAAGATGGAAGAGGATGAAGATGAGGATGAAGCTGAGAAGATGGAAGAGGATGAAGATGAGGATGAAGCTGAGATGATGGAAGAAGATGAGGATGAATATGGGAGATGGGATGCAATGGGAGATGGGATGCAAGTAGATGAGGATGAAGATGAGAAGATGGAAGAGGATGAAGATGAGGATGAAGCTGAGATGATGGAAGAAGATGAGGATGAATATGGGAGATGGGATGCAATGGGAGATGGGATGCAATGGGAGATGATGACCCAACCAGCCTGTATTGTTTGGCAACACTCCTACAAAGGTGTCATTACCTAGGTATGGTACTTCTGCCCTTTCTTTTCTTTTCTTTTCTTTTCTTTTTTTCTTGAAAATGTTTGATTATATGCTGATATTTCTTGCTTGAAAAGATTGAGTATGTGGGTTTCTTGCTGATATTCGACTGTGTTCTTTTCTTTCCTTTTTTTTTCTTCTTGAAAATAGAGATTGAGGGAGTGTCTTGTCTTTTGTCAATACCATATGAAATATATGTTTCTTTCTTTCTTTTTCTTTATTATTCTGGCAATATTGAGGGTGTGGCTTTTCCATTATGTTCTTGCTTTTCTTTTCTTTCGATTTCGTTTCTTTTTTTTCTTGATAATACAGTGGATGTTCGATTGTGTGCTTTTGTTTCTGTCTGCCCAGACATCTTATTACTGGACTATTAACTGGTTTTTTTGTTTTTTGATTTTGTCTAGTTGAGTTTGTTAGTTTTTTCAGTTGGTATTTTATTTAACAAAACTAACATTGGATATATTTAGATATGTGGGTTTTCCATTTTATTTATTTTTTAAATATTAATGGTTCTTTCTTTCTTTCGTTTTTTTTTCGCAATATTTAGATGTTGGTTTCGATTGGAATGATAACATGTTGGTTTTTCATCATGTTGAAGATGATGAAAAAGCTGAAAAGATGGAAGATGATGAGGATGAAGCTGAGGAGATGGAAGAAGATGAAGATGATGAAAAAGCTGAGAAGATGGAAGAAGATGAGGATGAAAATGAGGATGAAGCTGAGAAGATGGAAGAAGATGAAGATGAGGATGAAGCTGAGAAGATGGAAGAAGATGAGGATAAAGATGATGAAAAAGCTGAGAAGATGGAAGAAGATGAGGATGAAGTTCATGAAGAACTTGAGAAAGGTCTTAACCAAGAGGACCGATCAACCCAAAAGCAGTCTCGGGTTGTTTGGACCGAAGAGCTACATCGGACGGTGTTTTGTGGCCGCTGTTAATGACTTGGGTGTTGACAGTAAGTTATTCACTCTTTCTCTACAATGCAAAGTAGTTGTTATCTTAATTGTTATTAATTGCTACAATTGGTCAATCAATTGATGTTTCTGCTTTATTTTAGCAATACTTTTATTATATTTTTGTGTAGAAATAGCAATCAAATCCTAATAATATTACAATGTGAAAACTAGTTCCATCACCTCTCTTTGCAAACTTTATTTCCACAAGTGTCTTCACATCCACTGCCCAGAATCCAACCATAATTCTTCGAACATCTGTCTCAGCCCCACTTGGATATATAATTTCTGTCATAATATTGGAATCTGCACCAAAATAAAAAATGGCTTCTCCGTTGTTAATACCAGTGTGCATTTCCAAATAACAAACAAATCCACTGCCCATGTATTCCTCTATTTCAGTAATCCTTTCCTTGGAGTAAGCTAATATACTTATTTGGCATCTCTCGAAAACTGAACAAATCAAAATTCAAATTTTCCTTAATTCGATCATGATTAATTTGGTCTCATGAGAGCTGGAAGCTGCCCAATTGGTCCCAACTGTGTCTTCCATTCGCTGCCAAAAATGGAACAATGATGCCTTTTTCCATTCCTGTGAAAACTCTGGGTTTTTTTTTGTATTGCAAAAGTATATGTTTTGCTGTATTTTTCCAATTGCTGTATTTTTTTGTTCAACATTATTTTGAATGCTTTCTCAAATACTCTTCCTAATCTGTAGTGCACTGGAGTAGATGTCATGGCATTATTGTTAATGAAGTCTGACACATTTGTATGTTCTTTTGATTGCAGAGGTTGTACCTAGAAAAATTCTTCAATTGATGAAGGCTGAGAAGCATCTTACTAGGGCGCATGTGGCCAGCCATCTGCAGGTATTTTTTTCTTTTCCTTTCTGCTTTAATTTCATAAAACCATAGTTTTTCATTTATAGAACT
This sequence comes from Gastrolobium bilobum, assembly GCF_033153095.1. NCBI lineage: Eukaryota > Viridiplantae > Streptophyta > Magnoliopsida > Fabales > Fabaceae > Gastrolobium > Gastrolobium bilobum. Next base: position 1,957 of record NW_026897697.1, on the reverse strand, counting down.
TTATTTGTTTTTTTAATTGCTGCAGAAATAAAGACTTCGACTGAAAAGAATCAGGTCTAAGGCAACCCAGCAAGTCAGTCCTTTTAAATATCCTCTTCATCTGGTGAGATGATTAGTCCTAGGCAAACAAGTAATATTGTGCCATTTCAGGGGTTGGCTGACCAAAGCCAGGATGGCAGTTATGCTTCACATCTTACCAATTTAAGCTCAATAGGCTCAATCTTAAATGAAGACTTGGACTTGGACTTTGATTCTGACTTTGATCTTTATGATCCTACACAAATGATTGACTCGGATTATTACACAAATGATTGACTCGGATTATTTGTTGTCTATGTAGTTGATAACACCAATTATTTGTTGTCTATGTAGTTGTAAATGGGATTCAAATTTAATTCTTTGGCTTCCCAGATTTGTTCTCTACTGAGATTGACCTCCATTCATTTGTATTTTCTTTGAGTTTGTATAACCAACAAGTCACGTAACCATGCATTCTTTCTATTTTTATACTTTTATTTTCACTATTGTTCTTGTTTGGTTAATAATTAGTCTGATCAACATCGACATTTTTTGTGAATGATTGAACAAGATTATTTGTAAAGACTGATGAGTCTAATGTGGATGGAAAATTTAGCTTTCTAAAATTTTTGTGAATGATACCGAAGTGTCAATTACTAGTATAAATGTCCATAGATTATTCAATATGTTAATGTTTTTGAGTTATATAAGAGGAGTAGATAACTCTTTGGATTATATAGTTACATAAAAGGGACAAGAGTAAAGGGGGTAAAATTGTTCTATTTACATGTTTCAGCAAGTGCTTACAGTGGTACTTACATGTAATTGACCTATGAAGGAGCATCAACATGAATCAAACTCACGACGATTTAGTAAAAATTATCAACAAGAGTTGTTATATTTTTTTAAAAGGAGTAATTATTCTACCTAATTGATAAAAACTAATCATAAATAAAAACATAATTTATGCCGCATCATAAGCCCAGTCATAATGTGGTTGTGGTTCCTCTAGCCATTGTGTACTTAGTGCTTCATCGAAATCATAATGTGGAAAAGCTTCTATTAATAATTTCATAGCCTCAGTCCATAGGCCTCTATCTGTTAGATCCTTTAGTTTCTCTTCCCAGGTAGGTGGAGTTTCTTCTTCTTTACGTACCAGTCTCTTACCCTTTCTTTCCCACATAACTTTCTTATTACTTTCTTTCATCTTTTCCTGAAATGGGTGGTCAAGGGGGGTGAGATTTTGGGGAAAATCTCAGTAAGGTTCACAGCTGGAGCATTCTCCAACTATGACGCTTACTCCTGCAACAGTTTATAATAACAATACAAAATGGAACATTTATCATCATCATATAAAAATATCATGCCATCATCATCATCATCATATTCCTGCCGGCTTTTACGGACTTACGGAGATACCCAGAGTCCTCGTCAGGTTGCAACTGGAGTATCAGTGCACAGGCCAACATTTAATAGCATGGTTTTAAGTTTCAAAAATATCATAATCACATAATGTAAAGCACTATAAACATATTGCAGTCAGACCATAACTTATCATAGTTTCATAATAGTGGCATACATAGAGAGATTACTTCAACAACTGTAAACACTTACAGTGCTTGTCGTTCTTTACTTGTATACTTTCAACTTTTGATCTCTTTACTTGCCTGTTTGCTCCCTTGACTCCCTAACATCATCATATCATCTTTTAGTAACTTATATAACATTCAACATTTGTGTTTTATCCATGTATAGGTCTCGGCTTTGCAGGTTTAATTACCTAGAGGAGTTGTTTTACTTACTTACCCACTTGTGTAGGTTTTAGGACATTATTAGGTCATCATAACACTTAATAGAATTATTAAAGATTTCATTCTAGGCATGTATAGGTTCGGCCACCATAGATAAACATCTAGGAATATAATTTTTAAAACATGCT
>NW_026897696.1:0-111375 GCF_033153095.1 Gastrolobium bilobum | reverse complement strand
CCACTTCTTATTTATAACCAATAGATCATTGTTCATTAATTCCAACAATCCCCCATATGGATAAGAAGTCAAATCATCGTGACAAAAAATGCATAAGAGTATAAATGCAAAGTGTAATTTCCTCAACGAGAAACAACTGCATCGAGATAGGTGGAGTTACCTTTGAACCTTCTCTAGTGAAAACCTATCGGATATACTCGGTCATTCGGTGGTCTAGGTCGACTTGAACCGTCAACCTTTAGTGTATACCTAGACAATAGGAGTCACACAATTGCTTCTCTAGCATTGTTTGTCCTTTGTTGTGCCCATTTTGGCCGTGGGACACCTGCCTGGTTCTGCGAGTATTTTAGAGAATCGGCCTTTGAAAAATTCTCATAGAAGCGGCCCTCACTTCACATTCACATAGGTGATTTCTTGTGATGTAACTCACTATACATCATCTGAACACAACAGATTAAGAAATCATTAAAAGTCTAAGTGCTTACCCTCATAAATACACTATCTTGTCTTAAGAATGAGTATGAGTTTAAAACTCCACAGTGTTTGAACAGTCGACCATCACTTAGTTGTCTCTTTGAACCTAGTTCATGAGATCTCCACTCTTCTAGGTAGAGTTACCACAATGCTCAACAATTGATAGGCCTTAAACCCATTCCTTTCGACAAATTTTCAACCAACTCTCTAGGAATCCCTTTGGTTAACGGATCCGCTATGTTCTCTTTAGATTAACATAGTCAATTGTAATGATCCCATTCGAGAGTAGTTGTCTAACGGTATCATGTCTTCGATGTATATGTCTAGACTTACCGTTATACATGACGTTCTTAGCCCTGCCAATAGCTGCTTGGCTATCACAATGTATGCATACGGCTAGTACCAATTTTGGCCAATTAGGAACATCTTCAATAAAATTACGAAGCCATTCGGCTTCTTCACTGACCTTATCTAAAGCAATAAATTCTGCTTCCATGGTTGACCTTGCCATGCAAGTCTGTTTGGACGATTTCCAAGACACAGCACCTCCACCAAGGGTAAACATATATCCACTTGTGGATCTAGTGTCGTTAGAGCCGATGATCCAATTTGCATCACAATACCCTTCTATAATTGCGGGGTATTTCTCGTAATGCAAAGCATAATTTTGAGTATACTTCAAGTATCCCAAAACTCTTACCATAGCTTTCCAATGATTTTCATTTGGATTACTGGTAAAGCGAATTAACAGACTTACTACATAAGCAATATCAGGTCTGGTGCAGTTCATAACATACATAAGGCTTCCTAACACTTGAGCATATAGCTTTTGTGATGTAGCTTTACCAGTGTTCTTTAATAAACTAAGATTAGAATCTATAGGGTTCCTCACAGGAGTTATATTCAAACTTTTGAATTTCTCAAGAACCTTAGCTATATAGTGAGCCTGTGATAAGGCCAACCCTGCAGATGTTCTATGGATTTTAATACCTAGGATAACGTTTGTTATCCCCATATCTTTCATATCAAACTTACTTTTAAGTAATTGTTTAGTAGCATTAATCATTTGATTATTACTACCCATGATCAACATGTCGTCTACATAAAGACAGACAATGGCAAATCCTTTTTCAGTATTTCGAACATAGACACATTTGTCACATTCATTAATTCGAAAACCATTTGATAACATAACTTTGTCAAATTTTTCATGCCATTGTTTTGGAGCTTGCTTTAAACCGTAAAGGGATTTTATTAAGCGACAAACTTTCCATTCTTGTACTGGAACAACGAAACTTTCAGGTTGTTCTAAATATATCTCTTCTTCCAGGTCGCCGTTTAAGAAGGCGGTCTTAGCATCCGTTTGATGTATTTCTAATCCATTCAATGCAGCTACCGCGATCAACATCCTAACGGATGTGATCCTTGTAACAGGTGAATAAGTATCGAAATAATCGAGACCTTCACATTGCCTGTAGCCTTTTACCACAAGCCTAGCTTTATATTTATCAATAGTGCCATTCTCTTTCATTTTTCTTTTGAACACCCACTTACTTCCTAAAGGCTTATTGCAAGGAGGAAGATTTACCAATTCCCAAGTGTGGTTGGACAAGATAGACTCTATCTCACTATTGACAGCCTCTTCCCAGAATGGTCCTTCCGGAGACGTTATAGCTTCCTTATACGTCCGAGGCTCATTTTCTAATAAATATGTCATAAAATCAGGTCCAAAGGATGTGGCGGTCCTTTGTCTCTTGCTACGTCTAGGTTCATCTTCTACATCCTCTACATGATCAGTATTAGTTGTAGCATCCCGAGGTATCACAACCTGATCATCATTATTACCACTTGATTCATGTATTTTCTTATACGAAAATACGTCTTCAAAGAAAGTAACTTCCCTTGACTCAATAACCACATTAACATGTATATCTGAGACATCAGATTTATAAACTAGAAACCGATAAGCACTACTATTAAGTGCATAACCGATGAATACACAATCCACGGTTTTAGGTCCGATTTTCAATCTTTTGGGTTTAGGAACCGCAACCTTAGCCAAGCACCCCCACACTCTAAAGTATTTCAGGGATGGCTTCTTTCCTTTCCATATGTCATATAGTATGTTATTAGTCTTTTTGTGAGGCATTCTATTAATAATGTAGTTAGCTGTCAAAATGGCTTCCCCCTACAAATTCTGTGGTAAACCGGACGTAATTAACATAGCATTCATCATTTCTTTCAATGTCTGATTTTTCCTTTCTGCAATCCCATTTGATTGCGGTGAATATAGAGCTGTTGTCTGGTGTATAATACCAGACTCTATACAAAATTCTTCGAAGGGGCTATCATATTCTCCCCCACGATTGCTCCTTACCATTTTAATTCTCTTGTTGAGTTGATTCTCAACTTCACTTTTATATTGCTTAAAAGCAACAATAGCTTCATCTCTACTATTAAGTAAGTATACATAACAATATCTATTGCAGTCATCAATAAATGTAATAAAGTATTTCTTATTACCCCTAGATGGTGTAGATTTCATGTCACATATATCAGTATGTATTAAATCTAACAACTCGATTGATCTTTCAACTGATTTAAAAGGTAATTTTGAAAATTTTGATTCAACACATACTTGGCATTTGTTATTTAAACATTCAAATTTAGGTAATAAATCTAAATGAATTAAACTTTTAATTGAACTTAAATTAACATGTCCTAATCTATTATGCCATAAATTAGAAGACTCAAGCAAGTAAACAGAAGTAGTAGTATTATTAATAATATTGGAATTGTTTACAGTCATCACATTCAGTCTGAAAAGGCCCTCACTAAGGTAGCCCTTTCCAGCATACACATCATTCTTAGTAAGTACAAACTTATCAGAAACAAATACAAGTTTAAAGCCATTATTGCTTAACAGAGATCCAAAAACTAAGTTCTTGCGAATATCAGGCACATGGAGCACATCATTCAGTGTCACTATCTTGCCAGATGTCATCTTCAAAGCCACTTTGCCCACACCTTCAACTTTTGAAGTAGATGAGTTACCCATATAAAGTTTCTCATCATTATCAGTAGGAGTATAGGAGGAGAACATCCCCTTGTTTGAACAGATATGTTTGGTGGCACCAGTGTCCACCCATCATTCCTTAGAGTCTCCCATCATATTGCACTCCATCACCACTGCTGCCAGATTCATTTCTTCAACCTGATCAGCAATATCAACCATATTGGCTTGAGTGCTCTTCTTTTTCTTATTGAACTTTTGTGGCTTCCTCTGATTTTTCTTTTGTTCCTTCTTACAATTCTTTGCACAGTGGCCAGGATTCCCACAATTGTAACAGTTGTCTTTGAACTTTTTGCCCTTTCCTTGCTTAGCATTTCCATCTTCAGAATATTTTCTCTTCTTTGACTTTGATCCCTCTTCAACTACATTAGCCTTAGAGATCATAGGATTGTTGCCATTTCTCTTGTCAGACATCTTATTGTCTTCTTCTGTTCTCAATCTCGTAACCAGATCTTCAAGTGACAATTCCTTGCGCTTATGCTTCAGATAATTCTTGAAGTATCTCCAAGAATTTGGTAATTTTTATATGAAAGCAGCAACTTGGAAAGACTCACTAAGAGACATTCCTTCTGCATGAATTTCATGCACAATCACTTGAAGTTCCTCAACTTGACTCACAACAGATTTGGAGTCTTGCATCTTAAAGTCCAAGAATCTGCCAACTATGAATTTCTTCAAGGCAGCATTATCAGTTTTATACTTCTTGTCTAGACTATCCCAAAGTTCCTTACTAGTCTTCAGGGTACAGTACACATTATACAATATATTGTCCAGAGCATTGAGAATATAGTTCCTGGAAAGGAAGTTAGAATGCTTAAAAGCATCAATGGTAGCAACCTTTTCCTTATCAGACTCTTCTCCCTCATTCAGTTTAGGAGCATTTTCCTTGAGGAAACGGTCCAGACTCAGAGTTGTCAAATAGAACGATTTCTTTTGTTGCCAGCGTTTGAAATTTATTCCATTCAGTTTTTCAGGCTTGTCAGCATGCATTGGAACAGAGGCAGTAAGATTAGCATTTTTTATACTTACACTAGCCATTTATGTTACACAAACAGAATCCAAAATTAATCACACAGATTAATTTATCACATAGATTAATAACACAGATTAATCACACAGTAAATAAAACAGAAACAATATATAAAATAAAAACAGAATATACTGATCACAAGTTCAAAACACCAAATTGTCTTAAGATTGTTATTGAAGACAGTGGGTGATATTAAATCACTAAGAGGTTTGAACCCATGTAAAGAACAGAAGGGGTAGATAATCAGAATTATCACTGTGCAATTATAAATATTAAAAAATAGACTTACTTGATATGTATGAAACAAACAGAATCAGAAGAATTAAAAAATGCAGTATCAGAGGAATAAAATCCGAGCTCACAGAACGTGTCTCCTTAAGACAATTTTCCCCCTCACTGATGCCAAAGGTTGATGGACACTTGTCTCCCAAGATAGAACGAATTTCGTCTGAAGAGTGGTGGCACTACCAGTCAACAGCCCAAACGAACACAACAAAATGCCAGAGGAAATCACACCGGAGTATGAACAGGAATATGCAAAACCGGAAGGAGAAAAATTTCGGTAGAGTTTCAGTGCAAGAAAAATTGGATCCATTTTCTGAAGGTGTCAGTGTCTATTTATAGACACTGACTGGTCACGATGAATCGCCGCCGGCCGCGAACCGCCGTGTCTGATGGTGGCGAACGGGTGCGACCGGTCCGATGAACAGGTTCAATTGGTGACCGGTTCGGCGAGCAGACACAACCGGTGACCGGTTCACGAAAGGGAGGAAACCGGCGGGTAGAAACGTTTGGGTTCGAAATTTGGAGGGAAGCAACGGATACATTTTTTGGACAAAATATTAAAAAATTATTTAATAAAAAATTATTTTTATTACACACATACGAGCCGAGCCGAGCTGGACGGACGGCGACGGCGCGCGCGTGGTGTACCAAAGCCCACCTAGCTCCTCCCCCTACACAAAATGTGTAGTGACCCAAAGGGCCAATCTAGGAGAGTGAGGTGGGAGCTTATAAACTCTCTCACTTCCTACTATTTGTCCAATGTGGGACTTTGTTAAAACCCACACACCTCTTCAACTTCCCTCTTCTCTTTCCTTTATTAACCTACTTCTTATTCATAACCAATAGATCATTGTTCATTAATTCCAACACTGCCTTCGTCTTCGTCTCTGAGTTCTCCTTTTTCTTCTGTTTTCTGAATGTCTTTCACGGCTTTACTCGCGTTCTATTTAAAGAGTTAAATTGAGCTTTTATTTCTGGACCAGCTCGCTGAAGAGAGCTGCTCAACGAGCAATTTTCTTCTCCTCGCTTCTGTGCTCGCTGAAGCGAGCAACAGAGCGACCTCAATTAGATGCAGTGGCGGAGCCACGTTGGTGCCAGCAGGTGCCTAGGCACTGGCTTAATTAGCCACGTTCATTTAGCTACACTTGAAATTCATGTATCAATATTTTTGAAAATTAGCCACGTTTTGGTCGTAGCCAGAGAACCGTAGCTATTTGGGCACTAGCTGAATTTTTTAGCACCGGCTAACATGCCATGCTGGCTTCGCCACTGATTAGATGTCTCGCTCACTTGCTCGCTGAAGCGAGAAGTAGAGCGAGCTAAATCGAATCTTTTTAAAATCTTTATTTTCTTATTTTTCTTTTATATTTTTGTCGGTGCCAACTGCCTTCTCATCAGATTAGTAGTTGTTCTTTCTAGTAGAAAACAACCTAAAACAATAAAAAAAATTAGGATCTTATCTAGTTGTTGGCATTTTATTAACCTTTAAAATTTTATTAATTAACGCTATATTTTTAATCACATTAATTATTATTTGAACTATATTTAACATTAAAAATATAGTGTCTTTTGACAATTATCCAAAACCAGCGTGACTTTTTATCAAAACCTTCACGGGCTCCATGCATGCCTTTATTTATCAAAAACCAGCATGCGTTTGTAAACTGCATGCATGCCTTCCTTTATCAGAACCTGCTTGATCCATATGTGATCTAAAGTTGACAAGTGCAGCATATCTAGTTATATTTTGAATGCCTAACGTATACGTACCATGCGACGTTATATGATAAAAGCATATGAACAATGAAGAAAAAACAAATACATAAAAACGACACAAATGGAAACGGCAGATTTTGTCATTAACATTAAATACAGATAGGCAGATAGCGATAATGCACAAGGGCGGTTTAATCTTTCAGAAATGGCATTATTATTTTTGGTTGACTTTCTTTTTCTTAAATTTCTGTCGTTACTCTAAGGAGATTTATTTTTTAATTTAGTTGGTTTTAAGGTTTGACTTTGTAATTAACGTATTAACAACATTCCAAAAATCAAACATATCTAGCAAATAGAATATATAATTTTTATTTTTATTTTTAGATTTTTTTTAAGCACTATAAATTCATCGGAATCACGAAACATAAATGGCAAAGAGAATGGAGAACGGAAGCAAGAAATGGAATTTTCAAGGGAACAAAGGGCTGAATGCTTCAACCATCTCAGTGAGAGGGGTCTATAAGATGTTGATGCAAAGCATCAACAACAATGAAAACAAGAAACCCATGGTTGGTCTCTGTCGTGTAGATCCCACCGTAAACTCATTGTTTCAAACTACCCTTGTTGCTCCTCATGCTGTTGCAAATGCCGTTGAATCCTTAAACTTCAACGGTTACCCTCCCGCCGCTGGCTTACCTGATGCAAAGAGGTTTGTTCACTCTCCTAATCTACTAAATAAAATGCTGGAAAAAATATTTACGCAGTTAATGCACATAAGTATCTGTATTTATTCTCAAAATGACATCGTTTTGGTATTGAAATTTTAAAAAATTATAAATATAAAAACTATTATAATCCTGAAATAAATTAAAATTATAAAAATACCATAATTTTTATTCCAAAATGATATCGTATTGGGCTTAGTGCAGATAACTTATCTGCCGTAACTTTACTAATTAGTACTAAAGTATAATTTAGCTTATATTATATCTTTAACAGAGTCTCACTCTCCCACAAGAGTCTTAAAAGGTAGACAATAAATATGTCACGCATACCTATATTAAGAAAGTACATACTATTTAATTATTTAATAATAAAATGGAGCAATTAGTATCTAACTCATGATTCCTTCATCATTGTGATAACGTAGTACCAAATCCATTAAATGACTAAATCATTTAATAAAGACCATGAGCACATTCAAATATTTTTTTAGCTCAATTTGACGGTATACTTCTTTCCTGGTGGATTATTGGTATAATGATATTTGGTAATCTAAAAGTTGAATTGGTATGTGTAATTTCTCGAACTAAAAATCAATTTAATATACTTCAATTCCCAAAAACAGGGCAATTGCAGAATATCTCTCTTCTGATCTTCCATACAAGTTATCACCAGACAATGTTTTTCTCACCGTTGGTGGCACACAAGCTATAGATATAATCTTACCTGTTCTTGCACGTCCTGGTGCCAACATTCTGCTTCCAAGACCAGGGTACCCACAATATGAATCACGTGCCAATTGTTGTCTCCTTGAAGTTCGGTACTTTGATCTTTTGCCTGAGAGAGAATGGGAGGTTGACCTTGATTCTCTTGAAGCTCTAGCAGATGAGAACACCGTGGCTATGGTCCTCATTAATCCTAGCAATCCATGTGGGAATGTGTTCACTTACCAACATTTAAAAAAGGTACATAGTCTTAAACTTAACTCACATTTTTTGAGAGTGGGAATCAAAATGTGATGATTCTTTGTAGGTTGCTGAGACAGCAAGGAAACTTGGAATCTTTGTAATTTCTGATGAAGTGTATGCCCACATTGCCTTTGGAAGCAACCCGTTTGTGCCCATGGGAGTGTTTTCATCAATAGTACCTGTTATTACAATTGGGTCTCTATCGAAAAGATGGTTAGTTCCTGGTTGGAGATTTGGTTGGATAGCCACATGTGACCCCCATGGAACTTTTCAAAAAACTGGGGTTAGTTTTAGTTTTAGTTTTTAATCTTTTTGTCCTATAATAATTATGGGAAAAAGAACTATCATTTAAAAGTGGTGTACTTTTTAGATGATTTACACAAAGTATGACCGGTCATACTTTGTGTAAATCATAAAAGTTGCTTTTTTTTTCTCTTCTCAGTCACATCGCTGACGTGTAAAGTGAAAAAAAAATAACTTTTCAGAATTACACAGTCATACTCTGTGTAAGTCACTGAAAGAACACAAGTTGTGTCCTTTTAAATGACACACACTAAACCCAATAATTATTAGTTTAAGAAAGGTTACGTTTTTTCATTTTAAAGATTTGAGAGGAACAAAGATATTCTTATAGTTTATAAACATCCTGATATTTGAGTGACTATAGTATTTGAATTTTCCATATGTTTTCTTTCTTAATCAGATCATGACGAATATCATCAGCTATCTAGAGATCACTGCTGACCCTCCAACATTCTTGCAGGTAACCAATGGAAAATACAAGAGTTACAGAAAAATACTGTTTTAAAATTATATGCCATTTTTTAATGGCCGAATAGATAATTAATATACTTACATTCAGAATTGAATACGTGCTTGTACTTTGTATGCTCGTGTCCTTTTTATCATTTTATATCCCTTAAAATATAGAAATTAAGGCTAGTTAGGTTTGCAGGCAGCAATACCTCAAATCCTAGAGAGAACGAACGATGATTTCCATTCAAACAACCTTAATATACTGAAGGAGACTGCAAACATATTCTATAATGGATGTAAGGAGATCCCTTGCTTGAGATGCCCTCACAAACCAGAAGGATCCATGGTTGCTATGGTAAGTGGCATAAAGAGTTTGAATGTTTTCATCACCATGCTATAAATTCAAAATGGGACCAACTTGAGAAAGATCAATTAATGGTAAATTGAATGGAGCAGGTGGAGATAAACTTTTCCCAACTTGAGGGCATTATTGATGATGTGGACTTCTGTACCAAGCTGGCCCGAGAGGAATCTGTAATTCTTCTTCCTGGTAAGAATCTTTTCTTGTCATCAGAATCTCAGATTCATCAAATTTGTGAAGAAAATAAAGTCATGATGATAATTTCTCTTAATTGATCAATAAATAACAAGAAGAAGGTTATATTTATAAACTTTTGATTTACAAATTTTTACAATATAGTACATAAATTAACTCATGTATTACCCTTAATACATAGTTAAGTTTGTAAATATAACTTGTCTTATAAATAATACTTATTAAATTATCTTCATCTCTAGTAACTTTTTTCCTCTTACTTATTTATTTATTTTTCTCTCTCATATATTATTATTATTATTATTTTCTCTTCTTTTCCCTCCATCTGTTCTTGTATTTTATGTATATTGTTGATGTTAATGATAAAATAAAATAAAAATACTTGTAGGTGTTACTGTTGGACTAAAGAATTGGGTTCGGATTAGTCTGGTTGTTGACAGTTCTGAACTTGAAGAAGGCCTTAGCAGGATAAAAGCTTTCAGCCTTCGGCATGCAAAAATGCCAAAAAATAATGTCACACTGGAGGATTTGGGGATGGTGGAGGTGTGTTAACACTTAGTTGTGTTATATCCTATCGAGACCTTTTATTTGGCAAACTATATGTACGAAAATAATTGCATTTTATCTTGTGATTTGATACTCTGGATTTAAAAGTAAATTTACGGCTACTCTACTGTTGCGATGGTGTTTAAAATTCGAGGGTGAATTCATGTGGTAATATAATCTTATAAGCCCGAGGGATGCGACTTAGTGCCTATTTCTATTTTTTTTTAAGGTAAAAGTTATTTATAGGTATAAGTTAGGACAAACAGGTTTTGAGAAAAGCTCTTATAATTAATTTTTTTTTTATAACGAAGAAAAAAGCTAAAAGCTCCTAGGAGGAAATTTTTTTAAGCACTTATATGCTTTTCTTGAATTGTGTACTTTTTTTAAAATGAAGAGTTATAAAGATAAAGAGAGAGATAATTTTCTTAAATATGTCTTTTAAGCTAAATTTTTTATATAATTACCAAACAATTTTAAACTTTTTTTTTCATCTTTAGCATATAACTAGCTTCTAGCTCAAAAAAGCGAGGCTGTTTTGTAAGAAAGAAGCTACTTATAAATATAAGTTAGGCCAAACAGATTTCGAGAAAAACTCTTATAATGAAAAACTCTTTTTTTATAATGAAGAAAAAAATTAAAAGATAAAAGTTCCTAGGAAGAGCTTTTTTTAGCTCTTATCTGCTTTTCTTGAAGGGTTCGTTTTTTCTGCAGTTACTGCAGATAAGTTATCTGCAGTAAGCCCAATCCGACGTCGTTTTGGGGCGGAAATCATGGTGTTTTTGTAATTTTAATTTATTTTAGGGTTATAATAGTCTTTATATTTATAATTTTTTAAGATTTCAATATTAAAACGACGACGTTTTGGGAATAAATGCAGATAACTTATCTGCATTAACTACATAAACATTTTTCCCTTTCTTGAATTGTGTGTGTGTGTTTTTTTTTTTAATAAAGAGCTATAGAGATTGGTGAATGGTGATTGGTAAATTAATTGTGAATGGTGATTGGTAGATTAATTGTGATTGGTGATTGATACATTAATTGTTTGTGATACCATTGTTACAAATTGGAACAATGTTTGTGAGAAATAAAATGGGTTCATTTTTTCTGCAGTTACTGCAGATAAGTTATCTGCAGTAAGCCAATACGACGTCGTTTTTGGACGAAAATTATGGTATTTTTGTAATTTTAATTTATTTTAGGGTTATAATAGTCTTTATATTTATAATTTTTTAAGATTTTAATATCAAAACGACGTCGTTTTGGGAATAAATGCAGATAACTTCTCTGCATTAACTGCGGAAACATTTTTCCCAAAAAAAATATGTCAAATGATATGTCATTGCGTAGACCTCGAAAAGTTATGTAAAATAAAATAAAAAATATCTGATTTGGATATCTGAATCAAAAGTTATGACATTCTGAAGTGATTGGTGATTGGTACATTAATTGTGATTGGTATAATCAAAAGTTAATCTCATTGGTACACTAATTGTGATCGATGATTGATACATTAATTGTGATTGGTACATTAATTCTGATCGAGCAACGAGATTACCCCTGATAGCGAATTTAGTCCAGTTAGCTTTTTCTTTTTCTGCTAAAGTGCACCACATGTCACGAAATTATTGGCTACCAAATTCGTTACCAGTCATAGCGAACTTAGACACATTTTCCTGCGAAAATATACCATGTGTCATGAAATCATTGGTTACCAGTAGTAAATGTAAGATTCTGCACCGTTAATTAAGGTATTTAATTAATTAATTATGCAAAAATAGGAAATGATTCCATAATTGACCCTAATAATTATTTATGAGGCTTAATAATCATAATAAGTGGGTTAGAATGCTGAAAGTCGATTTTCGGAAGAAAAGTGCAGATACCGGTTCTGCTAGTCGGTATAAATGCGTACCGAAAAAGTATCCCGGAAAATTAAAGTAAGTGCATGATAATTACTAGAATAATATTTAGGACTTGTAAAACGAGTTTCAAGTCCAAATAATGAGAACTGGTGCTAGAAACCGGTACTGGCTTTGAAAAGCGCGTACCAGAAAGGTGCTCAGAAAAATATAAGAAAAATATGATAAATCTTAGAAAATTATGTAGTTTCATAATCCAAAGTTTGGGATTAAAATGCTAAGCTTAGCACATAAAGTTAATACTGTGTGTTTATGTGTTAAATCACTATAAATAGGCACACTTGGCCCTAAACCCTAGGCACTCAGATTTGTCTACGTGACTTGGTGGCTGACTTGCACCTTATACACTGTTCCATTGCTGTCCACTTCCTCTTGGAGAGCCTTGTGGCCTTTTCTTCCTCATTTTTCTTGATTCTTCATCCTTGAGCTTGTATACACTTGAGAGCATCCTTGTGGGAGTGAAAGGAGGGCCTTTTCTAAGGTTCCAGCTACTGTGTTGAGCTGGTGAGGGGGTTGAGTTTGAGAGTTTGAGAGGAGTCATCTTGTTCTTAGTGTTTTGAAGCTTCAAGGAGCCTCCTTGTTGTGTAAAAGAACCACCTTGGTGCACCATTTTCGTGTGCAGTGAGAGACAGAATCTTGGAAGTGTCTAGTGAGCTCCAAGAGCATCTCCATTCTGAGTTTTGAGCCTTGGTATGTTGTACCAACCTTTAACTTGAGTTTTAAGGCTTAAAAATGGTACCTTGATGCATCTAATGACTAAAAGATGATAACTTGTTGTTGGGTAATGTTGAACACGCCTAGAAATGCATGATTAGGTGTTTTAAATCGGTAAAAAGGGAACCTTTAAGGGATATCTTCACGAAAATGCAGAAACTGCATTCTGTCGTGAAATATCCGGATATTTGTCGAACAGATATCCGGATATTGGATATCCGGATATGTGGTTTTAGGATATCTGGATATTGGATATCCAGATATGTGAATCTGTATATCCGGATATTGTATATCCGGATTTGGACAGTGAGATATCCGGATATTGCATATCCGGATATGGTCCCGAGGAATATCCGGATATTCTGGGATTTCGTGGAACAGTAGCTGTGTTGTGTGTACAGTAGGCTATTGGGGGCTTGTGGACCCTAGTTTGATGAAGTTGAACTTCTGTATTTAATGGACTAAGCCAGAATCATGGGATTAAGGGCTTGTGGCTTTGTTAGAAGCTTTAAGACTTGAAAACGTAATGAAAAGGCGTTGTCTTTAATTTGTTTGCATGTGGTACATGTTTATTGATTTATATTTGGTCCATATCAGATTGTGATCTGCTGTGATTGGACTTTGAGCTTGTGGCATTGGATAGCTAGCTTAGAGGTAAGCTTTCGTGTCCTCGGTTTAGCCATGTTGTGGTTCCACCATGTCCCATGGGGATATGGTATATGCATGCTGTGTTACATGCTTTTGATGTTTTGGAAATGCTGTTGAGCTATTGTATGTTAGTGCTGTGTTGATATGCATGAAGGTGTTCCACCTATACAGTAAGCCTGAGTATGTAGAACATACAAGATGGTGAGGCTGTGGGTGAGGTGCAAGCGGTGTTCCTTGTACTACATGTAGGGAATAGACGTATTCCTACATTTCTCTGGCCAGTAGATAGTGATTACACACATGCCATAGATATCTGTTGCACTACATAGTTTTGGAACTGATAATGATATAAATGCTTTTAGAACTTATATTGCACATGTAAGTGAGCTTGGGGTGGAAGATCCTTGAGGACCCCTTGTCTTACTGAGATTTCTAGTTTAGAGATCTCACCCCACGTTTGGGAAATGCTTATTTCAGGGTCAGGTAATGTTGAGACCTCAAGCGGCAGGAGGCCGGAGCTGAGTTAGATTGCTGTTATATTATGCTGCCATGATTGGATGCTGGATTTGCATACTGTTTATGCTTATAGCTTCAGTTATGTTTATGGAGTTTTACGTTGAGACTTGTTGTTTACTATGTTTATTTGGTGAGCATGGGGATTGTCCATGACACATAGTATTGTTATGTCTTGATTATATCTTGAGTCTTTTGGTGTTGTAATAATGTATCAGGATATTGTCCGGATTACGAGATGTAATACCGTGATGTAGATACACACTTTATTTATATATTGAGGTATTTCAGTAGATGTCTTGTTGCAATTTACATACTGGCGATATTTTATAAAATTGATTAAGTAATCAAGTTGGTAATTGTTAATGACGTCATAATTGAAAAGAAAAAGAATATTCCGTATTTTTAATTAAGCACCTGTAATATTAATATTTCGGATATACGCGGGGTGTTACAGTAACGAACTTCAACGCGTAGTAATCTAAGAAAAAATACCGTTTGCATGGCATATTGATAAAAATTTGCCAAAATCATGGCTGTCTAGTCAAAAAAAAGAAGAAGCAATATTGTAAGAAAGACTTATCCATTCTCCAACGGCTACTAAATTCAAATTCAAGAAACCACTGAAGCTCCTAACTTTGCAATCCTGAAACTTTTGCATCCCGCCCCGCCACCACAAATCCACAATCTCCACAAAAATCGTCCAAAAACTAAAACCCAAACCCAGTCCCACAATTTGCTTTCTTTCTTTCAAATTCATGGATTCTTCTACACCGCCTTATCATCGTTCAAATCCTTCATTTCTCATTGCTGACAAACCAAGCCAAGAAGACCCTCTTCCTATTACTATGTCTAACGGAACCATCACCAAATCCCCATCACCTTCGCCCCTTAAAAAGTTGAAGACCCATCTCACCGACCGGCTTGAAATTGCGGCGGAGGAGGAGTTGGCGGAGCCCCCCGGGATGCGGCGGCGCTGCAAAAGCAGAGGGGCTCAAACGGGTGCGGTGGCATCCCCAAGGAATGCTCGAAAATCAAGGAGACGCTCTGAGATTGAGATTCGAGAAGAAAAAGATGTGGGGTTTGTGGAAGAGGTTGGAAAACACAAGAAGAGAAGGCATAACGTGCGATCTAAGAAGGAAAAACTGAACTTGGTTCATTCTGTACAACCTTCGACCCCATCTCCAAGTATGCATATTTGATTCTTGAAATGTTTTACTTTGATTTTTTTTATTTTTATTGAACATTGCTTTTTTTTTTTTTGTGTGGGGTGCTTTTGTGTTTAGAAATTGAAGAAGAGAGTCGAAGTGATGTAGAACGTGTTGGGCAGTTGATGAGTGATTTGATTATGTGGAAAGATGTATCAAAATCAAGCCTTTGGTTTGGGTTTGGATCTTCATGTCTACTATCTTCGTGCTTTTCTCAAGGACTGAACTTTAGGTCTGTAATTTCTCTTCTATCCCTTTTCTTCTTTTCTTTTTTCACTCTTTGTTTTTTCTTCTGTTCTTCACCTACATGGAGAAAAATCTGAGATGTTGATACTTTATTATTTCAGCATTTTCTCGGCTATGTCACAATTAGCGATTCTCTTCTTGGGTGTTTCGTTTTTCTGGAAATCAATTTGTCGAAGGTACAATTTTTACTTCTGGCTTCTCATAGACGGTGCTGTTATCTTCCAAACTCTCCCTTTGTTTTGAGTTTCCCATTTGTGTTTCAGAAACCAGATTGAAGAAAAGTGTGAATTCAAGCTGAAAGAAGATGACATTTTGCGTCTTGCAAAATTGATTCTTCCTGCTTTAAATCTTGCAATTTCAAAGACGAGTGCTCTATTCTCAGGAGAACCATCCATGACCCTGAAAGTAATCCCCATAGTTCAAAATTCTTAATTTCCTTTTTTTTTTTTTTTAATCTGGTCCATAATTGCTTAATGCTGCCTAAATCATCAGCTAGTCTTTTCTGGTTGCAGGTAGTTCCTTTCCTTCTACTTGGAGCTGAGTATGGCCACTTCATTACTATGTGGAGGCTGTGTGCCATTGGTGAGGACAACATGAACTCTATAAACTTTTCAACTTCCTGAAACTGAGTCTGCATTTGCCATTATACTTTAGTTCTTATCATACATGTCTAGCTAAATTGGCCATTATACCAACAGGATTTTTTGTCAGCTTCAGTGTCCCAAAGCTTTATTCTTGCTACACTGCTCAGATAAACCAGAGAGGTATGAGTCCACCTGCTTATTGGAAATTTTGTAGGTCTTTCCACATTTTTGTGATTAATAATAGAAAGCTTCTGTTATGCAGCTGAGTTCTTGAAACTATGGTTGTTGGACGCATGGTTCGCTTGCACTCACAAGAAGAAAGTGATGGCATCGGTACTTATGACCTTCTGGAATCTATCATCAATAAAAACTCGAATCTTCACAGGTAAGTCCCTTGTGAGAGAGTTGGCTGCAGTTTATAGCATGAACTATAATTTCATCAGAGTAACACTTGTTTTAGCAATTTTAACATAAGCTTAGACCAATTATACTAATTTACAGCCATCCTCAACAATGTACTAGTAGTGTCAGGTTACTTGGAAATTGGGATGTAGACACAAAGCTTGCCACAGAAGAGATTTTTTTGCTTATCATAGATATTTCCTTGTTGTACAATGAACCTTAAAATATAAATCCTGTCTTGTAGATTAAGTTTTGGACATACATATGGATTTGGCAACTTTGTGATAGTTGATTCTTATGATATAATTTTTCCTTGCAGCTTTTATAATGCTCGTACTATTCAAATATTTAAAGCAACATGTGTCGCAACAATTAGAAGATGGAGAAGCACAAGTAGGCGAGAAGGTACCACAGCAACCATTGATGGTGGCAGAACCAGAGGAAAAGGAACCGAAGCAGGCATTAATGGTTACTGAACACTGAACAAGAGTGCAAACTAGCACCTTAGTTCATCCGGCACTTCTTTACACTTAGTACCTACATATCTTCTTTGTAGTGAAACATAAAATGTGCTTGCTTATATACTGTATTTGCTCAACGTATATAATCAAGAAGCACTGTATTTCTATACAAGCAAGCATCAAGATGCATAAACTGATTCAAATTTCTGTGCAAATGTTTGAATCTTAACTCTTCTGACTTCCAATTTCAACATGTAAGATTGACTTTCAATATTCAGTAGTGATAAACTTCATTGTCTCTGTACAAGCACTCAATTCATTACTGAATGAAAGAGTACACTAATCAGTGTTTAGTAACTAATAATAGCTATCAAGAATCAGCTGACTTTCATGGAAGAGTATAAATGTCTAATCACTATTTTAATGTTCAAATATCACGGTGAAGAAATTTGTTTATTTTTCTCCGTCCTTTATATTATTTATATCTTGAGAATGTGTTCCACATTATTAACTTGTTAAAATACCTAATATTTATATTTATGTGATCAAAGAAGGAAAAATGCCTTTACAAAGCAGAGATTCAATGGACAAGCCAAAAAAATTATGTTAAATCAAATGAGAACTATACTGGATGATGGGATTTTCTGAATTCCAGCCTCCATCATTTCTTTCCTCATGAATAGCGTGATCACATCTTCAATAGAAAAACTCAATTTTGAAAAACTTCTTTCAATTAAAACAACAATTACAGGATCCGTTAACATAACTTCTTTGGCTTTTTGACCCTTATAACCCTTTATTAATAATTAATTACCAATTTGACCTTGATTATGAATTATTTCAAAAATTTAACCTCTTCAAAAAACATAACACCAATATGTCCCTGTTTGACCGTTGACCACCAAGCCTACTCGGGTATTTTTTGAAAAATTTTACCTACCCGGGTAGATAGGGGTGTACCTGAGTAGTGTTCTTTGAATCTGGGAATTTGCTTGCATTATTTATCCAGGTATAGAGGGGTGTATCCGGGTAAATGTCGACGGTAGGGTTTTTTAACAAGCCAACAGCCCCATTTGGAAAACCCACAAAGTGGTACCCGAGTGGAGCTGCTGGAAGTTCCTTGTGTTGCGCGATTGAGGACGAAATCTTGCTCAAATTCTTCGTGGTTGTGATCATTAGTTCGTGCATTGTGAGTCTCTGCCTTCTACCGATTGAAATCCATCCAAGGTTAATTTTTCTTTCTTTCTGGATGTTTCCTGTTCTGATTTCATCCAATATGTTTGTCCCTTATTGCGTTTTTGTAGTTTGCATGGTTATGTAATTTGATTTTGACCGATTAATTTTTGAAAAAAATGGCCCTAACCTTAACCCTAACCCTAACCTGTATGTATCTGAATTCTGATTTTGGTTACTTTTTCAGTTTAATAGTGTGACGCAATGACCTCTAGACGCGTTTCAAAGCTACCGAGACTCATTCCGAGAGAAGAACCAAGAGTCGTCACGATGGAGGGTCATCCTCTCAGCCCCAGGCTGCTTCGAGTCAGGCTCCGGACTTGACGTTCAGATATCTGTTTGAGGATGACATACTTGCACACGAGAGGTTTGTGAAGTATTTCATGAGCCGGAAGATCTGGGAGTCGAAATCACTGGATTCGGGCTTCTTCAACTTGGAGCGTTTTGACATTGTGCCGCTTCTTGAGGAGACACATTTAGTTGACCTGGCGGAGATGCGATGCCCATACTCGGAGGTTATGGTAAGAGCCTTCTACCAGAACCTTGGGTACTCACAAGGCGAGCTGACTTCCCGTGTCTGCGGGATTGATATCATCATGACTGCTCCTATCTGGACGGAGCTACTGGGGTTTGATTTTGATGGTGTCACAGGAGCAGCACTATATGATGGAGATAGCCATCACATATTTGGTGATTATGACTGGGAGGCCATTGTTACAGAGACTAGGAGGGCAGACGCTGAGCCCGGACATTTTGCTCATTATCCTGTGAGCAACTTGTCAGTGTCTGCTTGCATTCTTCATTACGTGGTGACACATATTATTTTCCAGCGCCCGCATAATCACTCGAAGGTGCTGGAAGGGGACTTTGTCATCTTGTGGGCCCTCCTTCACTGTCAGCAGGTGAACTGGAGGCATTATATATGCATACTGATGTGGAAGGCTGCCAAGTCAAAGAAAGCTGAATTGCCTTTTGCATTCTTGGTGCAGAAGATTCTGCATAGATTTGGTGTGCCTATGGCAACAGAGACCTTGAAGACCGCCACAGGCTGGAATGCTATATTTGGTGAGAGGCTATTGAAGCAGTGTGGGATCCTGCCGAACAGAGCGGGTATCTGGATGTGGAAGAAGGCACCATAACCACCTGAGATCCCAGTCCACCACGATGCTGAGATGGAGGATGCACCTGCAGGTGATGTGTTTGGGTTTATGCATTTTTTTGTTGGTTTTTTAATACTAATGTGGTATTTATAATATGTGCTTTTCATGGTTTATGATGCAGGCCTTGATGATGACGATGACGATGACGGCGCTGCTGAGGTTGATGACGGGCAGACACGTCCTACCCGCAGTCGACGACCACCAGCTCCTCCATCTCTTGAGGGTGGATGGACAGCTCCTGAGGGTGGATGGACATCTGATCATATCATGGCATCCTTGTATGCTCTGACATGTGGCATGGACTCATTAAGTACTGACTTTAGAGGATTTAGACAGAGCACAAGCAAGTGGCGGAACCAGATGGACACAAGGGTTACACGGTTGGACACAAGGGTTACACGCTTGGAGGGTTTAGTTGGAGGGTGCCCATACTCAGGAGGAGGCTGATGCTGCTGTTGCGGATGGTGATGATGTGGAGGAGGATGATGAGAATGGGGAGGACACACAATCGGATTAGGCTGTCCATAGGGTTTCACATGAGGGTTTTATATTAATGGGTGTATTTTGGGTTTAGTAGGATGACCATTTTGGATGTAATGTAGTCATTTTGGTACAATTAGGAACTTTACCTACATTGCATGGATCTTTTTGTACTTGGATGTTCAATATTTGAATGAATGAAATTTTCGTGTTGCGCACGTTCAGACTTGTTGGTTCTATGCATTAATATGGGTCTTTGCATTAATATTGTCATATGTAATTTGGAAAACAATGGACCCCAAAGTACTTTAATATGGATGTTCAACATTGATTGGTGCACATCATGCTTCCGTCATCCTATTTCTACGAAATCAATCCACCCCCAAGTCATATTGTATGTAGGTATTACGCAACAATTCAAAAAATGCAAAAAAAAATGGCCAAAACAGCAGCTGCAATTGTATAACCAACTGGTCTACCCAGGTACCACGAACTGGTATACTCGGGTAGGTTGTACACGGGTATATCATTACAAGTTACCCGGGTATATCATTACAAGTTACACAGTAGAATACATACTCATTATAGCCGCACAAATGACATTTGAATCCAACTGTCTGTGATCCTGTGATAGGCCCTGATTTAGGCATATGTGACCTTGACCCCATTTACGGACCACCCAATTAGCTCCCTTCTTCGGCTTAATTGCCCTCATATACCAGGGACAACCGTCAGCATGGTTTTTACACTTCATAACAAATCTTGACTCGTCGCTTTTTTCAACTATGGTTGTCTTGCGCCCCTTCATACAATGTATCTTCACAGCATGTTGCATTTCAGGTTTGGAGCCAAATTCTTGTTGCACAAATAATGGATCTCCTAACTTCCAACCTCTATGCAAGTCATCATCCCCATATAGGACCTCCAACTCGTCATTAAGGTGCGCCCAATTGATGAATGAATAATGTTGGCTTTCATTCCAAAAAGGCTCCACCGCAATCCCTGCATCTAAAGATCAACTCTCATTTGTCTGAATGAATATCACCACAAATAATAAATTGTCTAAAGCCAATGTCACAATTTAATAACTTACCACTACTGACTGGGTCAACATGAAGTGGTGACAAGGCTGGGGTGCCCAGACTTACCGCGCTCGTGTCAGCGTCAAAATTTCTGTCGACGTCAGTGTCTGACGAATCACCTTGTGGAATAGCACTTTCAGGTTCTCCCTCATCTTCGCTGTCCACATAGTCCTCATCTTCATCCTCTTCATCCTCATCCAATGCTACCTGAGGAGGTGCGGAAGATCGTACAACTGTATCATCTTGACCAGTACAGTGTGCAGCAGTGGTTGCATGCACCGGTAAAGATGAAGACTGACCAGCATCAACTTCAACATATATCTCAATATATTTTAATACTTTCCATCCAACAAACGCATCTGTTACGAACTCCACATCTTCATCATCATTGATATCATTACCAATGTAGTATATTGTATCAATATCCACTAAAGTCTCTAACCTGGCTATCATGCGGTGGATGGATTGTATGCCTTCTAACCCCATTTTTTGGAGAATTCTCTCCTTCAATTCATTGCATGTACTGCCTAGTTTGCTTTTCATCGGTTTTGTTTTTCCTTCAAATCGGACACCGTTCGGACCTTCAAAATGCCTTCCATTGTAGTAAATAACTATAGGAACCATGTTTGGACTTGAACTCATCTTTCACACGAAAATTAGGTCTAGGTTTTGGGTTTGGAGGTTGGTTCGGATTTTTGAGCACAAAATGAGAGTGTGGATGTGTAATCTCAATGTCCTACAAAGATTAACGTTGAGAAATTGATGACATGAAATATATTTGTGTTGTTTCGGTCGAGAGAGCTCAAGGGACAGAGATTTGGGGGGCAAAAAACCTAAATCTCGCAACAATGGCCGAAACCCATTCATATTGGGTTTTCTGGACGACATTTACCCGGGTACAACCCTCCCTACCTGGGTAAATAATGCAAGCAAATTCTCAGATTCGAAGAACACTACCCGGGTACACCCCTACCTACCCGGGTAGGAATTTTTTTTCAAAAAGTACCCGGGTAGCGAGGGGTGTACTCGGGTAGACTTGGTGTTCAACGGTCAAACATGGGCAGATTGGTGTTATGTTTTTTGAGGAGGTTAAATTTTTGAAATAGTTTATAATCAAGGTCAAATTGGTAATTATTAATAATTAATAAAGGATTATAAGGGTAAAAAAGCCTAACTTCTTTCAATGAAAAAATTCAAGCTTAAATTATTTATTGGCTCATAATAAAAGAGAACAAAAATTTATAAAAATCCTATTTGTTTAAATAACTGTAGTTACTACAGATAAGTTATCTGCATTTACTCTCAAAATGACGTCGTTTTGAGATTGAACAATTAAAAAATTATAATTATAAAGACTATAATAACCCTGAAATAAATTAAAATTATAAAAATACCATGATTTGCGCCCCAAAACGATATCATATTGAACTTAGTAGAGATAACTTATTAGCAAAAAACCAATACTTTGGGGGTTTAAACTTTGCGATGACAAGATGGCAGACCTAATAAACATGCTGACAACTCGGTGACTTTTAAAACAAAGGACTCGGCACAAAAATGCAAATGCTTCCAATGTTCATGGTGTTCTCTTACAATACATTAGTTGAAATGTCTTTTATACAACAAAGATAATTTTTTTTATTGAAAATGTACGTCTTCTAATGTCTTTAAAGTTAAAGGCTCAGGATTCTCTCTTCTTAATCAATAAAATTATGTTATGAGAGATATAAACACACAAAATGTTCTTAAACCAAATCAGTGGAACCAACACAGATAATGTAGTCAAATTTAGCATATAGAGTGAACGATTGGTCACACATATATTAGTTAAAAGCAAATTATTCCATTATGTAATTTTGATATGAAGAATGAAATAATACAAAAGGTAAACATAACGAATAGAAAACACAAAAATAGATAAGGGTAAAATTAACCTTACGTTACGTAAGATAGTGTATCTTATATTGTAAAACAAAATCAAAATTATAAGACCCACGCTCTTGTATACAAGATAAGATTAGTTTTACCTAATAAATAAACAATAAAACAATAAAACCTCTCATTCTCTCCTTTTAAAATCAATAAAACAACAGTCACGGCCAACCCCACATGATCTTTTTAATTTATGGTTGTGTAACTTTCTCTCCTTTCTCTTCTTTCTCTTCAGCTTCTCCGGGTCGGCATCGAAATCCTGGTTCGCACGATCTTATCCATGGGTTAGCATTAGGCCCCAGTTTGCAGGCTTGGGGATTTTATTTGCTACATCCCTTATGACGATTGTCTTTACTCATATCCCCATAACCTATGAAATTTCCTTCAGCATGCTGGACGAAAAGTGAACAAACAAGAAGAGCACTAAGGAACAAAACCAACATGCTCTTTGCCATTGTTGGTTTATTTAACGAAGAAATGGGACAAAATTGATTATGGTAATCAACTTGATCTGCTTTGGAGGGATGCATGCATTTAAAAAGTTTTTTCTATTCTATAATTAGCCATGCAAAAATATTCAGCTAGCCAGGGACGCTACTAAATATTGTGAGAATTGTGCAATGACAACAGCCTGGCCTTGGCGTTTGAAAATTGAAACTGTTGTGTCTCGGACACTGAGATGTATTCTTTTGGATCTGTGTCTCTTCTAGGAGATATCTTACGAAGGAGATACCTTAGAGATTATCGGATGAACCAAAGAATGGAGTAACAGCTAAAAGAGAGTTTAGAGTGTGTATATTTTAGAACGTGTGTACTTAGTTGACTTAACCATTTATTTATAGACAGGTTATATGTCATGAGTGAATTTCTAGACCTCTTAAAAATATTAGAGGTCCAATTTATTATCTATAGTTGTCGCGTTAGGATTGGTATTATTAAGGAATATTTTAGTAATTTTTCTCTTTTAGAATATGGGTTTTTATCATGCTATAACTGATATTATCCATAATTGAAACTATACGCGTAATGTAATAAACAGAAAGTATCTAGAATAATTAGCATATTTAACATATATAACAAATGAGCTTCTTATAAGAAGCTATTGGAAGAAGAAGCCAGAAAAAAAAAGGAAAAAAAGAAGAAGGAGCTTTGTTGAAATCCAAAGAATTAGTGAATGAAAACATTGTATTGAATATTATGATCAAGATTACAGAAGACTATTCTATTTATATCTAGATTAAACCGCAAACTAATCTAACAAATATGAAACTAACTCTAAACTAGTTACAAGTTAGTTATGAGTAAATAATAGTCTGCTGCACTCATATCTGCAGACTTGATACATATGCAGGACTTCAACACCCCCTCTCAACACCCCCTCTCAAGTCGGAAGATAGATGTCTCGAAGACCCAATTTGTTAACTAAATATTTAAAAGGTCCAGGACTCAATGCTTTGGTGAAGCTGTCTGCCAGTTGAATGGAAGAAGCAATAGGCAAAAGATGAATGAGCTTCTGATTGATCTTTTCCCGAATTAGATGGCAGTCTATCTCTATATGCTTTGTTCTCTCGTGAAAGCTAGGATTATGAGCTAGATAAATTGCTGAACGGTTATCACAATAGATGGGAATAGCTTGTGTCAGATCCATTTGCAAGTCAGCAAGAATATAACGAATCCACTGCATTTCACAAGTAAGAGCTGCTAGTGCCCTATATTCAGCTTCTGAAGAGGATCGTGACACTGTTGTTTGCTTCTTTGATCTCCAACCAACCAAGGAAGAACCAAGAAAAACGCAATAACCAGTAATGGATCTTCGTGTGTCTGGACAAGTTGCCCAGTCAGAATCAGCAAAACCACAAGGCTTCAAGTCATTCTTGGCAGAAAAGAACAGACCATTTCCTGGAGCTCCTTTCAGATACTTCAGTACCCGTATTGCAGCCTTCATATGGACATCTGTAGGAGCACTCATGTGCTGACTAAGTTGTTGAACCACATAGCAAATATCTGGCCTTGTAGTTGTCAAGTATAAAAGCCTTCCTACAAGTCTTCTATAGCTGCCTGCATCTTCACATAATTCTCCTTTCCCTTGTTCAAGCTTTGTTCCTGGTTCCATAGGTGTCGAATATGGTTTTCCACCTAAGACACCTCCATCATTAATCAGCTCAAGGGCATATTTTCATTGATTAACAAACATACCTTCTTCAGTTTTCAATATCTCTAAACCGAGAAAATAGTGCAAGGACCCAAGGTCTTTGATCTTGAATTCTGAATCTAAGAACTCTTTAACCCTCTTAATTTCTTCCATGTCATTGCCAGCTAAAACTATATCATCTACATAAATGAGTAATGCAGTGAAAGAGTTTGAACTGGACTTTATGAGTAAGGAATGATCACCCTCAGATTGTTTATACCCAATTGAAAGCAAAGCTGAAGTAAGTCTTGAGTACCACTGTCTACTCGCCTGCTTCAACCCGTATAGAGACCTTTGCAACTTACAAACTTGGTTACTTTTCCCAGTCTTCATCCCTGGTGGCAAGACCATATACACTTCTTCATTTAATTCACCATGAAGAAATGCATTATTGACATCAAGCTGTTCTAAATACCACCCCCGCGCAGTGGCAACACTGAGAAGAATGCGAATGGTTGTAACTTTAGCAACCGGAGAAAAAGTGTCAAGGAAATCAACACCCTCAAGTTGGGTGTACCCTTTAGCCACCAACCTGGCTTTGTGTCTCTCTATAGAACCATCTGCTCGGTACTTGACTTTGAAGACCCATTTACAACCAATGGGATGTTTGTGAGAGGGAAGATCAGTGACAGTCCAGGTATTATTCTGGGACAAAGCAAGAAGCTCAGCAGCCATAGCATCCCTCCAACAAGAATGCTCAACAGCCTCTTCATAAGTTTTTGGCTCAGTAGTGGTACTTAAGGCACAGCATAAGGTGATATGAGATTGAGGACAAGCATCATAAGAGATGACAGAAGAGATAGGGTAAGGGAATGGTGTGGAGGAAGAAGTATGAGAAAAATTACAATGGAAATCTCGAAGGTAGGATGGTTGTCTTGTTGGCCGAGTAGATTTACGAGGGGGCTCAACAAGAGCAGGATCAGGAGTCTCAAGAAAAGTAGGTGCAGGATTAAGGGGAATAGACTCAACGGAAGTAATCTCAGTATTAAAAGGAGGAGGAGAAATGGGTTCAGAAAAAGTAGGATCAAGGGTAATAGCCTCAGTGTGAGGTTCAGGTATAAAGGTAGTGGTTGAGGAAGTGGGTCCGTGGTTAGGCATGGGAAAGAGTTCAAGGTCATGGGATTTGGCAAAAGGACAAGTCAATGGGGCATTGATGTGGTAGGGTAGGTTATGTAAGGGAAAAGTAGTTTCATGAAAGATGACATTGCGTGAGAGCAAAAGCTGATGGGATTGCAAGTCCAAAAGTACATATCCTTTAGTACCATCTTTAAAACCAAGAAAAAGGCACTTTCTAGCACGGGGAGCAAACTTCGTTCGATGAGCAGAAAGTGTACTGACAAAGCATAAACATCCAAAAACTTTGAGATGTGTTAAAGAAGGTGCACTAGCATACAGAACCTCATAAGGAGTTCTATTTTGAAGAATAGTAATAGTAACTCTATTGATCAAGTGAACAACATGTAATATGCAAAATGACCAGTACTTGAGAGATAAATTCGCTTGGAAAAGAAGGCTTCTTGCCACATTGAGAATATGTTGGTGTTTTCTTTCAACTACACCATTCTGCTGTGGACTTTCAACACAAGTCCTATGATGAATAATTCCCAAGTTGTCATAAAATTCTTGCATCAAAAATTCCATTCCATTATCACTCCTGATTACTTTAACAGAAGCATTGAACTGATTTTTGATAAGCATAAGAAAATTACGCAAATGACTTCTAGTTTCTCCCTTATTTGTCATCAAAATCACCCATGTGAATCTTGAAAAATCATCTACTATGGTTAGAAAATATCTATCACCATTTACAGAGGCCACAGAAAATGGACCCCAGATATCAGCATGCACAAGCTCAAAGGCTTTAGAAGTGCGACTAGTGCTAGAATCATAGGAAAGTTTTCTCTGTTTAGCTAGGGGACATATGTCACAAATAGTCCCACTCTTATTGCTAGATACAAAAGGAAATTCATTACACATATTCTGCATTACAGTATCGGATATGTGTCCTAAACGATAATGCCATAGCATGGAACTGTCAACAGAGGCACTATTGCTTTGCCTAGGAAAGTCTGCTTTGGACTTCATGAAAGCATCTTTTGTCGAATTGAGAATAAACATGCCATTGGAAAGTTTAGCAGAACCAATCACTTGTCCTGAATGGATCTGTTTGATGCAGCAAAAGGAATCACGAAAAATGAGTTCACATTGAGCAGAAAGTAACAATTTTGTGACTGATATGAGGTTCACACAAAATTCTGGAACATAGAGTACTTCAGACAACTGTAAACTTGAAGACAGATGAACTATGCCAGAGTAATGTGCTGTAACCTTATGTCCATTCGGGAGAGTGATGTCAATTGGTTTGATTTTATTGAGAGAAAAGAAGAAACTACCAATGGAGCATATATGATCAGTAGCTCCTGTATCAAGTATCCAATGAGAAAGAGACTTACCAGAAGATTGATCTGAATTAGCACTGAGAGTCATGCTTTGTGTTTGAACAAAATTTGCATGATGATCATTCGAGTGACCAGTCGAGGAAGCAGTGGTAACATTGGGCTCTATCTTCGATTGCTGCCAAAAATCAAGAAGATCTTTATACTCTTGATGTGACACCAGCAATTTATCATCATCCTTGTGTTTTTCATTATTCACGTTTGCATCAGAAACAGCAGCATTAGCTGAGCTTGTTCTTGGTCTGTTCCCAAATCCAGGTGCATTTGACCTGTTTCCAAAGCCAGGTGGATATCCATGCTTAGCATAGCATGTATCCACAGTATGATTAGTTCTCCCACAGTGCGTGCAAAGTCTGGTGCCACGTCCTCTACCAGTGTAACTCTTGTTTCTGTTGAACATTGGACGATTTCTCTGCTGATCAACAGTGAATGCCTTTGCATCTGTTGGAGTTTCAAAATGAAATTCAGAATTCATTTGCCTTTCTTGTTGTACAACAAGTGAAAAAGCCTTATTCATTCCAGGTAATGGATCCATGAGCATGATCTGTGATCGAACATGAGTGAATTGGTCACTCAAGCCTCTTAAGAACCGAATTACTTGATCACGCTCTCTTCCTTCTTTTATCTTGTTTGATGCACCACAAGTGCAATTTGGCAATGGTTGGAGATTATCCAACTCATCCCACAGTGATTTCAAATGAGTGTAGAAGTCACTCACATAACGTTCTCCTTGCTGAAGACGTTGAATATCTTCTTGCAGATCCGCAACTCTAAAAACATCCGATTGTGAAAATCGTTCAGATAAGTTCTTCCATACATCAACAGCTCGCTCCATCCATAGTATGGATTTCGCGATGGATTCATCAATGGAACGATGCAGCCACGACAACACAGTGATATTGCATCTTTCCCAAGCCTTGAACAGAGGATCAGTTTCTGCAGGAACCGTGTAAGTTCCATCAACAAAGCATAGCTTGTTCTTGGACAATAGAGCCATTTTCATAGCACGCACCCAGCCATGGTAGTTACGTCCGTTCAATACTGGAGTAACAAGAACCAATGATGGACTTTCACTGGGATGCAGATACAAAGAATTCGATGGATTTGACAAATAATCTGGAAGAGAACTCTGATTCGCCATTGAATCAAGAAGAAAAGTAGCAAAGAAAACTAAAGAATCTTGAAGAAAAAGAATCGAAAGGCGAATATCAGAGCTCTCTTCAGAGCTCTGATACCATGTTGAAATCCAAAGAATTAGTGAATGAAAACATTGTATTGAATATTATGATCAAGATTACAGAAGATTATTCTATTTATATCTAGATTAAACCGCAAACTAATCTAACAAATATGAAACTAACTCTAAACTAGTTACAAGTTAGTTATGAGTAAATAATAGTCTGCTGCACTCATATCTGCAGACTTGATACATATGCAGGACTTCAACAAGCTTTTAGCTTCTAAGTTTTTATCCACCCTAGCGCCTAAGCCTACTTCAAATCTATCACCTTTTCCTCCGCACCCTTAACCGCCACCAGCAAACTATATATGAGTTAAATTTTAAGAAATAAAATAAAATAAAAGTAACTTTTTTAATTTAAGATGATAATTTTTTTAAATTTTAACTAAAAATAAAAGAAAAATGATAAACTTTTAACTTAAATTATTTATTAGCAATTTAAAAAAGGGAATTAATTGATTTTATAAAAAAACTTATTTGTTTAAATAATAATAATTAGTAGCTAAAACCAATGCTGACAAGAGGGTGAGTTTTACAATAAAGGAATCGGCATATAAATGCTTCAATAAGTTGGTATTCTCTTTCAATACATTAGTGTGAAATTTATCTATCCCAATAAAAAATAAGTTACTTACGAGCTATTCTTTTTGTTACGTATCACACTCTATATATAGCCTAAAAATATAATAGACAAGCATATAAAAATTTCTCTCAAATTTTTAATACCCATATTTAATTTAATGTAATAATGTAAATTTCAATACAAATATATTAAAATGTGCGTCTGACCTTGTATCTAATTTTATTTGATATACTTTACAGATAAAAGCGTATAGGCGGCCACTATGTGCTCCACAATCTATATTTTTTTTACGTGAACGTAAAAATTATTTAAAATTTAAAAACTATATATCTTCTCATTTTTTAAATAAATAATAAGGTACATTACAATTTTACCACTTTATGTTTTTTAAATGAATAATCATTAATGATAAATTTAGAAAAAAAATAAGTTAGAGACCCAAATGGGAGATTTCGTTTATAATATAAGAGGAGAAGGGTATTCTAACAACAAATTAGTGCTACTACCAATCAATTTCACCATTAGATTGATTATGTTGATCCAACGGTTATATTTATTTTCATCTTTGTATAGTTCTGATTCCCCATATTTAATACTTTATATTTATTTTCACCTTTGTATGGTTATGATTTTTCATATTTAATAATTTTCCATTAAATATAGGCAATCATAATAACCATACAAAGATGCAAATAAATATAACCGTTGGATCAACATAATCGATCTAACTGTGAAATTGATTGGTAATAACGTTGGTAATAACACTGATTGGTTGTTACAATATCTTACCCCAATATTAATATTAGTATAGTTTTTTTTGTGGCTAATTATTATTATGGGTATATATTGTATATATACAATATAAAATTTAATCAATTTGTGAGTAGATCATAAAAAATTAAAGCCTATGGATTCTCTCTTTTAAATCAATAACAAAAGAGAACCATATAGTTTATAAAATTACGTTAATTATGAGAATATAAAGGTATAAACTGTTTTTTTTAAAATAAAAAATAAAAAAATCAATGGCACCAAAGCAAACATAAATAAAGTGCCCCATTAATCATGCATTATGGGTCACAAATTAATTAATTAAATAATATTATTCCTTCTGTATATTTGACATGAAGGAGTAAAAAAGCTGCATGCATGAACATGCATGCTTTTTTCAAGAATTAATTATTTGAGTAAACTAAACTTCATCAATAAAATGACAATCAATGCAAAATCCATCCTTTTCCTTTTTCAATTTTCTCGTCATCTTCCTTGTCATCACCGGGTCTGCCGCATCGGGTTCCTGGGGTGCAACCTCTTGAGTATGGGTTAGCAGGCCGTGAATTGCAACCACCAGGATTTTTTGGGCTGCATCCAGGAGCAGTGTTACGTCTCATTGCATCATAACTCAAGGGGGGTGTGCCCTCAGCATGCTGGACGAAAAGTGAACAAACAAGAAGAGCACTGAGAAACACAACCAACATGCTCTTTGGGATTGCCATTGATTGTTATTTTATTAGATGAAGAAAAAATGTGATGAAGTTGGGTTATTCTAATCAACTTGATTTGCTTTGGAGGGATTCATGAGTTTAAATAATACGTTTTATTCTATGTTTAGCCATGTATGAAATTAGTGACCCTGCCAAATATTGTGCAAATTTGCAATTATAACAGCCTCTACTTGACGACAATCATGGGATGTCTTGGTCAACCCAAAGAATAGGTAATCAAAGATATCCAATCCAACAAGACATTGCTACACGAGAATTACTAATTAAATCCACGCGTCGTACCCTTCATTTATTGTAAATGAATATAGTAATCATACAAATTATAATTATATATTACAAAATTATGAATCTTTAAATTTGAGTCTCAAGTTAGAGCCTTAGGTGTGTTATGCTTAAACCAAACCTTAATAATTAACATTTATTTATATTTTTATTAATTAATATATATATATATATATATATATAATAAAAATGGTATAATTTTCCAGCTATACCCCCACCAAATAACCCAGACCCATCATAAGGCACTGTGAAGTTGGCGCTTCAAATAAAATGAGACATGTAAGTAAAAAATATACCTACAAAATAACCAAAACTAACAGAAAAAAGACGCATAACAAAACCGAAAGATAATAGAATACACAATGAATGAATCCCAGTATCAAACATAATTTCCGGCCACTTAGAATTGCAGGTAATTGTTATAAAAAGATGAGGATATCCAGCCCAACGGCAATTTGCAAAAGCGTCTTTACAATTTTCAGCCATATATGTAGGTCCGCCTGTTAACAAAGAAGGTATATATAATAATACGCTTTCCAGTGCTTACTGCTGCATCTTCACCTCTGTCGAATGAATGCTTTATATTTTTGTACAACTCAGCTCTGAGATGACTCTGGTTATATCGAATGAAATTAAGTCATTCAAGCTCAATCATAATGTACGCATCAACCAGGAATTGTTGGAAAAGTTTCCTTGAACGATGGAGAATTTCTGACTCTCCTGATCACATCTGAAATCTAAATGAAAAGAATTCCTTCATGTTGATAATGGCTCTTGCATTTGTCCTACCACTGGACACCACAGTACGCTGGACATCATCGCGATAACCATCTTCACCATAAGGAAATAACAATGGATACTGCAAGCCAAGATATAATGGATGCTTCACATCGATGCGCTGCAAGACTCTATCTTGTGTCTCAATAATGAATCTCTATCACCCATAGCGCTGTCTATATCTCCAACAATCAAAGCAGCCACTTCAGATGCTGTCGGAAGATTATAAACTCTTCCATCACTACCATGCCTTCGAATAAGCCTCAACTTCACAGCATTAAAGTCATCTTCTTTATAACGGTCGTACCGAAAAGACTGAGCAATACTATTGTGTTTATCTAACATATCCTTCAATGATAGGATAATTTCGGGATCAAGCATATCTTCAGTACTGGTGGAACTGCAAATATAATTACAAAATAAATCAGTCAGTAATATGAAATCAACGTAAAAATATAAACCATAAATGAACAATGAGAATTGGTCAGAAAAGGATATGCCGTAGACAACCCATTTTGTTGTCAACTTCATGCTCAGTATCGTATTATATAAAGTTGAGTAAATTTAGGAGTCTAACTATCAGCCGGTAGAAGACTGCCCATTAAATGAACGATGGAGAATTTCTGACTCTCCTGATCACATCTGAAATCTAAATGAAAAGAATTCCTTCATGTTGATAATGGCTCTTGCATTTGTCCTACCACTGGACACCACAGTACGCTGGACATCATCGCGATAACCATCTTCACCATAAGGAAATAACAATGGATACTGCAAGCCAAGATATAATGGATGCTTCACATCGATGCGCTGCAAGACTCTATCTTGTGTCTCAATAATGATATCCCTATCACCCATAGCACTGTCTATATCTCCAACAATCAAAGCAGCCACTTCAGATGCAGTTGGAAGATTATAAACTCTTCCATCACTACCATGCCTTCGAATAAGCCTCAACTTCACAGCATTAAAGTCATCTTCTTTATAACGGTCGTACCAGAAAGACTGAGCAATACTATTGTGTTTATCTAACATATCCTTCAATGACAGGATAATTTCAGGATCAAGCATATCTTCAGTACTGGTGGAACTGCAAATATAATTACAAAATAAATCAGTCAGTAATATGAAATCAACGTAAAAATATAAACCATAAATGAACAATGAGAATTGGTCAGAAAAGGATATGCCGTAGACAACCCATTTTGTTGTCCACTTCATGCTCAGTATCGTATTATATAAAGTTGAGTAAATTTTGGAGTCTAACTATCAGCCGGTAGAAGACTGCCCATTAAATGATGAACTCGCCCCCCCTCTAAAATGTAAGGGCCAAAACCTTTATTTACCGATCTATCTATTTTTTCTCCGAAGGAGGTGAACAAAAAAATCATACTATACGCTCGGATATTTCGCAAAAAATGGTGGCTCATAGTATTTGAATTAACATGCAATTGAAGCAACGTATCTGGAGCAGCAATTGAACCTTGTTTTTCCATTGACGCAACACAGACTAAATTCTGGTATACTTGGTTTACGATCCTTCTTATTTCTCTCTTCATACCACATTTGTGCTACACAATGCTCACAAACAAAAGTAGGATCCCCTACGTCCCAATAATCTAAATATATACAAATATGCAGCTTGGATGTTAGACAGACAATTTAATTTGTAATAAAAATGGAAAATTAAAAATTAAAATAAAGACCTTCGTTGATAGAAGTAGTGTTTGGCACATTGGAATTATTTATATAAATATCTGTAACACAAAGAAAAAGGTATTGAAAATAACAAAGACATATTAATAATTTTTTTTTTCATATATTAAATTAAGAAAATGCGCACCATCTTCACTATAAGTACCAGACAATCGTTCTCGAAGACGATCTATAAAAAAAAATCTTGTGGTGATTATAATTTTCCATATAGACAATTTTATTTTGTAATAAAATATTCGAAAATATAAACATTGATACAAAGACCTTCACTGATAAAAATAATATTTGGCACATTGGAATCATTTATATCCGTATCTGTAACACAAAGAAAAAGGTAATGAAAATAACAAAAAGACAGTTCTTTGTATCAATTTTTTTTCATATATTAAATTAAGCAATTGCGCACCATTTTGACTATTAGCAGCAGACAATCGTTCTCGAAGATGATCTGGAAAAAAGAATTGATCTTGCGGTGATTATAATTTTTCGTATAGACAATTTTAATTTGTAATAAAATATTCAAAAATCTAAAATTGATACAAAGACCATCATTGATAGAGGTAATATTTGGCACATTGGAGTCATTGATATCAGTATCTGTAACAGAAAGAAAAATGTAATGAAAACAACAAAAGACAGTTCAATACAAATAATTTTTTTCTCGTGTATTAAATTAAGAAAATGCGCACCATTTTGACTATCAGTAGCAGACAATTGTTCTCGAAGATGATCTGTAAAAAAAACGCGTTGATTATAATATTTGTCATTGAGAATTATAATTTGTAATAATAATAGAAAATTCAAAATTCATAAAAAAGAGAAAAAATTACAATCAAAATAATTCATTTATGACACACAACTAGGTAATAGTTTGAACAAATAAAAAATGTGATGTTATGAACGTTTATAATTTAGCTATTTTAACTCATACAACATATTTGTGCATGTATTTTTAAATACAATACAAACAATGATATGTGTTATAAGTATAACTCACTTTGTTCATCGACATTAGGTAAAGTCCTACTTGTACCATAATCACCTGGGGAACTATATTGTAGCCTATAAAAAAAATGGAGACCGTATTAATGCATTTATATGGCGTCAATGAAGCAGGTGCATGTAATAATATTTAATTACAACATACTGTTATAAATAAATGTTTTTCTCAATAATCATACCTTGATATACAGTTGGAATTACATAATGCAGTAACGGTTGAACGCACTGAAATCTCATCGTTGACATCAATTCCTATTTGAAAAATTCCAATGCGGAATAAATGATACATTCGAATGAAATTATCAAAATATAGTTAACACATGACATCTATTTTCCTTTTTATAATAGATGGTTATAGTTCAAATCACTTGAAGATGAATTACCTGTTAAGTCAAGCATCTTTGGTATATCTTTTCTCTTTACAAATTTCTTAGAAGTCTTCTTTTGAACCATTATAGCTTTCTGCCTTAATCTAGCATTTTTTCTATCTAAGAATTATAAAAGAAGACGACAAACGTTAACCACAATAATTTTTAAATTTCATCTCACATGACATATTACATTTTATATTGAAAGGAAATGTGTATTTTCTAGGAAATATTACCTTGAGTGGGATAAGAATGAAGACAATCTTCATTAATTGAGGAGGAAACATTTGACAAAGTCAGCTTTTTGTTTTTGTAAGTACTGATTGGTTAAAAAATTAAAAAATTATATAATATATAAAGCAGTTATAAAAGCATTTTGTACATGAAATTTAAAATGAATAAACAACCCACAAAAATTCACTTGCCAACGGATGAGGGAGTTAACGGAGAAAGATTTTCTACACAATATAGATAAGGTAAATTCGATGCCAACATAATAATGCCAAGTTTTTTTAGGATAGTAATTTCAACTTAGCAGTTGAAGGATAGGAGGGATTACAGTTCGCAGTGGAGTACTAAAATAAGAATAAAACATCTCTATTTCTTACAATTTGAATAAGAGTTTATATTTATAAAAGAAATTATGGTACAAAAATAATCACACATTCAGGTTCGTTTTATTTTTATTTTTATTTTTAACAGAAAAAACCTCTTTGAACCGGAGGAAAAGAGTTACGTACTATTAGTTATATCATGAAGAGATTGTTTGTTGCAGCTAAACTCATTCCATTTACTGGTCATTTCAGAAAGGCTGTATGTTTAAAAAAGATAAAAAAAATTCATAACAAATCGGACTTGATAGTTAAGAATTGAAGGATTATTATTATTGGTAAATGAGATAACCCAAGCAATAAACTTACCTGCCAATGGTGGAGGTAGAAAATGGAGAAAGATTTTCTACAGTAAAATTTACAAAGTCCATTACATACAAACACAACTAATCGAAGTTTATCGATGAATGCTTTTGTACATACCATTCAAAGGAAACGATTCAACAATGTTTGGAAGGGAGGAATTAAATATGAATTTTTTATAATCACAACCGTGTGTTATATTATGTGAAGTAGCTTCTGTTGACAAAACAATAAACAAAAAATAAATAAAATCAGATTTCCAATTACAAATATATATTAACGTTAAAACAATTGTTCAATTGGAATAACAGTGAAACATACCATTTGTAATATTATGTACCTGTTGT
Source organism: Gastrolobium bilobum (assembly GCF_033153095.1). NCBI lineage: Eukaryota > Viridiplantae > Streptophyta > Magnoliopsida > Fabales > Fabaceae > Gastrolobium > Gastrolobium bilobum. The sequence continues at coordinate 75,282 of NW_026897696.1, read as the reverse complement.
CTGTTGCAGCTCATCTCATTCGGTATATTGCTTACTCAGAAATGCTACATCTTTTTGAAATCAACAATAACAAAAGTTCGCTAAAAGGTGTTGAAATGAACATATAAATCCATTAAAGGTAAATGTCACAAATGACGAATTAAAATTACCTGCCAACGGGGGGAGGGAGAAAACCCCTAAAGATTTTCTACAAAGTTATGAGTAAAATGAATTAGAACTGAAAATAAGAATTGACTGACTGTTGCAAGGATAGAAATCGTCATTACCAATCAACTGAGACGATTCACTGCTTCTGTTTCTTCTTTTTCTTGAAGGAGTTTCGAATTCTAATTCCTCTTTACTCATGACGGTCTTCAAGTGATATATACCTTCCTATGAGATGCTTCACAACGTACAGGACAAAACAAGTTTGATTAACTCGCTCCTTGTTGCAATAATTGTAACATGAAACACCAATTCAGCTCATTGTGGGCAGTGGAAATATGAAAAGACCATCTTCTGAGTTATTAACTAAAGAAAAATATTGTAAATTGAAAAAAAGAAAAGACAACTACTCACTTGGCTGGAAACACTAAATGGTCATTATTTATTATTGAAAATAAATAATAAATAACAACAATGATTTTTTTTTCCTTTTTTTTGTAAGCATTTGTAATAATTTAATATTATTTTGGAATTTTTTATTGTAGTCATGATATCAGTATCTGTTAGGGCTGTGCATGGGTCAGGTCGGGTCAGGTTTTTGTCCGACTCGACCCAACTTGGTTTTTATAGGTCAGGTATTTTGACCCGCCCCGCTTTAATTTGATCCAAGTCAGGTCTGACTTGGATTGGATTTTGTTGAACTAGTTCAAAACCAGTTTGGATCTGACCTGACTTGGTTTCTGAAGTGGGTCTGACTTGGTTTCTGAACTGGGTCAAATCTGACCTGACCCGTTTTTGACTTGGTTTTCTCACAAAATTTTGTCGAAATTTTTACGTTGCAAAAGACGGAAATTTCGTCACAAAATTATTTTTTTGTCAAAATTTTTACAAAAAAAAAAAATTTCTATTGAAATTTAGTTTCCGTCAACAGTTTTGACGAAAATGATTTCTTCCATCAAATGTTTTAAATGAAAAAAGAATTTTGTCAAAAAATTTAACGGAATGTTTTTCGTTCAAAATTTCGATGGGAATGTGTTCTGACGGAAATTTTGACGAAAATTATTTCGAGGGAAATGTTTCATTTGAAACTTTCGACGAAATTTAGATTCTCTAAAGAATTTTGACAGAATATTTTTTTCGTCAAAATGTTTTTTTTGTCAAAAAAAATTACGGAATTTTTTTATAGAAATGTGTTTCGTGGAAAATTTTGATGGAAATTTTTTATCAAAAAACTTGAAGAAAATATTTAGTTGAAAATTTTCGATGGAAATGTGTTTCGCTAAAAATTTCGACGAAATTTTTTTTTTTCAAAAAATTTATCGAAATTTTTTCGTCGCAAACTTTCGCCGAAATTTGAAATCTGTAAAGAATTTTGATGAATATTTTTGCCGTCGAAATTTTTTGCCGTCGAAATTTTTTGATGACGAACATGTTTCCGTCGAAAACTTTCGCCAAAATTAGAAATCTGTAAAGAATTTTGATGAAATTTTTTGCCGTCAAATTTTTTTGATGACGAAAATATTTCTGTCGAAAACTTTCGCTGAAATTTGAAATCTGTAAAGAATTTTGATGAAATTTTTTGCCGTCGATATTTTTTGCCGTTAAAATTTTTTTATGACGAAAATGTTTCCGTCGAAAACTTTCGCCAAAATTTGAATTCTGTAAAGAATTTTGATGAAATTTTTTGCCATCAAAATTTTTTTATGACGAAAATATTTCCGTCGAAAACTTTCGCCGAAATTTGAAATCTGTAAAGAATTTTGATGAAATTTTTTGGCGTCGATATTTTTTGCCGTCAAATTTTTTTGATGACGAAAATGTTTCCGTCGAAAACTTTCACCAAAATTTGAAATTGTAAAGAATTTTGATGAAATTTTTTGCCGTCAAAAATTTTTGATGACGAAAATATTTCCGTTGAAAACTTTCGCAGAAATTTGAAATCTGTAAAACGAGTCAGGTCTAAATCTGACCCAAATAAAAGTGGGTCAGTATTTAAACCAGTTCAAAAAATATGGGTATTTATGGGTCGGGTCAAGGTCGGATCAAGGGCAGGGCAAGTGAACCAGTTTTTTTGCACAGCCCTAGTATCTGTAACACAAAGAAAAATGAAATGAAAACAACAAAAGACAGTTAAGTACAAATAATTTTTTTTCTCGTGTATTAAATTAAGCAAATGCGCACCATTTAGACTATCAGTAGCAGAAAACTGTTCTCGAAGATGATCTGTAAAAAAAATGTGTTGATTATAATATTTGTCATTGAGAATTATAATTTGTAATAAAAATAGAAAATTAAACATTCATAAAAAAGAGAAAAAATTACGATCAAAATAATTCATTTATGACACACAACTAGGAAATAGTTTGAACAAATAAAAAATGTGATGTTATGAACGTTTATAATTTAGCTGTTTTAACTCATACAACATATTTGTGCGTGTATTTTTAAATGGGAGAGGTTATAATTACTACTTTTTTTTCTTACTACTTGTTACTACCAAATCTTAACCGTTGATTTCCGTCAATTTAACGGTTATAATTTACTAGAATTAATAATTAATTAATAAATGTGATCCAATAAATTATAACCGTTAGATTGACAAAAATCAACGGTTAAGATTTAGTAGTAATAAGTAGTAAGAAAAAAGTAGTTACTATAACCTTTCCCCTTTTAAATACAATACAAACAGTAACTACTAGAAAAAACCTGTATAGCGAGGGAATTGCTATGGAAATTCCCTCGCTATACAAGTTTTTTCTAGTAGTGAGTGATATGTGTTATAACTTACTTTGTTCATCGACATTAGGTAAAGTCCTACTTGTACCATAATCACCTGGGGAACTATATTGTAACCTATACAAAAAAATGGAGACCGTATTAATGCATTTATATGGCATCAATGAAGGAGGTGCATGTAATAATATTTAATTACAGCATACTGTTATAAATAAATGTTTTTCTCAATAGTCATACCTTGATATACAATTGGAATTACATAATGCAGTAACGGTTGAACGCACTGAAATCTCATCGTTGACATCAATTCGTATTTGAAAATTTCCAATGCGGAATAAATGATACATTCGAATGAAATTATCAAAATATAGTTAACTCATGACATCTATTTTCCTTTTTATAATAGATGGTTATAGTTCAAATCACTTGAAGATGAATTACCTGTTAAGTCAAGCATCTTTGGTATATCTTTTCTCTTTACAAATTTCATAGAAGTCTTCTTTTGAAACATTATACCTTTCTGCCTTAATCTAGCATTTTTGCTATCTAAGAATTATAAAAGAAGAGGACAAACATTAACCACAATAATTTTTAAATTTCATCTCACATGACATATTACATTATATATTGAAAGGAAATGCATATTTTCTAGAAAATATTACCTTGAGTGGGATAAGAATGAAGACAATCTTCATTAATTGAGGAGGAAACATTCGACAGAGTCAGCTTTTTGTTTTCGTGAGTACTAATTGGTTAAAAAAATTAAAAAATTAAATGATATATAAAGCAGTTATAAAAGCATTATGTACATGAAATTTAAATGAATAAACAACACACAAAAATTTACCTTCCAACGGATGAGGGAGTTAACGGAGAAAGATTTTCTACACAATATAGATAATGTAAATTAGATGCCAACATAATAATGCCAAGTTTTTTTAGGATAGTAATTTCAACTTAGCAGTTGAAGGATAGGAGGGATTACAGTTCGCAGTGGAGTACTAAAATAGGAATAAAACATCTCTGTTTCTTACAATTTGAATAGGAGTTTATATTTATAAAAGAAATTATGGTACAAAAATAATCACACATTCAGGTTCGTTTTATTTTTATTTTTATTTTTAACAGAAAAAACCTCTTTGAACCGGAGGAAAAGAGTTACGTACTATTAGTTATATCATGAAGAGATTGTTTGTTGCAGCTAAACTCATTCCATTTACTGGTCATTTCAGAAAGGCTGTATGTTTAAAAAAGATAAAAAAATCATAACAAACCGGACTTAATAGTTAAGAATTGAAGGATTATTATTATTGGTAAATGAGATAACCCAAGCAATAAACTTACCTGCCAATGGTGGAGGCAGAAAACGGAGAAAGATTTTCTACAGTAAAATTTACAAAGTCCTTTACATACAAACACAACTAATCGAAGTTTATCGAGGAATGCTTTTGTACGTACCATTCAAAGGAAACGATTCAACAATGTTTGGAAGGGAGGAATTAGATATGAATTTTTTATAATCACAATCGTGTGTTATATTATGTGAAGTAGCTTCTGTTGACAAAACAAAAAACAAAAAATAAATAAATCAGACTTCCAATTACAATTACATATTAACGTTAAAAAAATTGTTTAATTGGAATAACAGTGAAACATACCATTTGTAATATTATGTACCCGTTGTCTGTTGCAGCTCATCTCATTCCGTATATTGCTTACTCCAGAAATGCTACATCTTTTTGAAATCAACAATAACAAAAGTTCACTAAAAGGTGTTGAAATGAACATATAAAATCCATTAAAGGTTGTCTATCCAAAAAAAAAAATTCCATTAAAGGTAAATGACACAAATTACGAATTAAAATTACCTGCCAACGGGGGAGGGAGAAAACCCCAAAAGATTTTCTACAAAGTCATGAGTAAAATGAATTAGAACTGAAAATAAGGATTGACTGACTGTTGCAAGGATAGAAATCGCCATTACCAATCAACTGAGACGATTCACTGCGACCTTTGTTTCTTCTTTTCTTGAAGGAGTTTCGAATTCTGATTCCTCTTTACTCATGACGGTCTTCAAGTGATATATACCTACCTATGAGATGCTTCACAACGTACAGGACAAATCAAGTTTGATTAACTCGCTCCTTGTTGCAATAATTGTAACATGAAACACCAATTCAGCTCATTGTGGGCAGTGGAAATATGAAAAGACCATCTTCTGAGTTATTAACTAAAGAAAAAATATTATAAATTGAAAAATGAAAAGACAACTACTCACTTGGTTGGAAACACTAAATGGTCATTATTTATTATTGAAAAGAAATAATAAATAACAACAATGATTTTTTTTCTTTTTTTTGTAGGTATTTGTAACAATTTAATACTGTTTTGGAATTTTTTATTGTATCCTTTAGTAACATAAGTATTTATTTATTCAGGCAAACAAAGTGTAACTTAAAACTGACCAGGTTGCAAAAAATGCATTTGCTAAAATGCAATTGTTAAAGTGATTCACATGTGGATTATTCGCAAAAACGTTAACAATACGAGGGAACTTTAAATTTGGAATAATATTAAACATTATATGACCCTTAGTAATCAGAACTGATGGGCAAGAAGTTTGCTGCTACTTGGAACTGCATACAGGATTACAAAGTTTTGTCTAAGAACGATATGAAACCTTTTTTGCTTGCAATAAAAATAATGGTTCTAATTTCGCATATCTTGAAACAACCATAGTCCTATATAAAAAGTGAAAGAGAAGTCCTGAACTTGGATATCGTAAACTGAATCCCAATCGTATTTTAAAAACTTGGTCAAAATTATGTATATGGGAATTAGTAAAAATTAACACAGGTCATTAATATAATACACAGTTCAGTTGTCAAAATTTTGATTAGTTTCTTACCATTGATTTAAGTCATTAACCAACGATACAACAGTTCCAAAGTTTCAAATTAACGCTGGATACATACGTTTATTATTGTGGTGCATTCCAATGTTCAAAGACTTGCATAATTAATACACACAGCAAAAACATTTTTTGCTTATATGAGTACTTCGTTATTCCAATTCATATCACGTTTGAGTTAACAATACATGCTATTGGGAATTGTGGGAAGATGAAAAAAGTGACTTTTGAGTTACTACTTGAATAAAACATTTTAAAAAAACATGTATATTATATTATTTTATTTTATTTTTAATTACGTGGAAAATATATTTTGTTGTTTGCTTGCTTTTAAAAAAAAATTGTATTTTAGTACAAATGTTTATATGCAAGTAAAAAACATTTACGAACATTATACTGAATCAATAAGATTTACTGTATATAAAAAATGGAGATGAACAGAAGAAAACACTATCACTCAATTATATAAACTTCCAAATCACATAATAACATAATAATCAAAGATAAGCAACCATTATCTGCAACACAGAAATTCACCAAAACAGAAAAATAAACCCTAAACTTATACGATTAGAAACATCATTTCTGATTTAGAAGAACGAAAAAAAAAACATGAAATTCAACCTGAATTGACATAAATTTAAATTAGACTATAGTCATTATACAAAATAAGTAGATTTCAAAATCCACCTTGCAAAACTAACATGTCTTATTCCCAAGCATGTTATTAATCTCATTATTCTCCACTGAGGAAAGTTCATCTTCAATAAATCGTGTTTCACATATGTTGGGATTGGCACATAAGTAATCCTTGATAAACGATTTCCCTACGCACCCATAATGCCCTGATGAAACGTCTCACATGTTGTCTTCACTGCCCCAAAATGTGTGAACCATTCAGTGCACGAAAAATTTGAAATCCCAGAGACCTCTGATATTCATCAACACCAGTCGTCAATATCATGCAATAGGCGTACTTACCATCTTCGTGACCTTTCAATGTTGCAGTCCTAATGTTTTCAAGGGCCACTGCTTGAATCTCTAAACTTGATGTTTCTCGAAAGTAATTAACCAATCCTTCACGATACAACACTTCAAGATTGCCACTCTCTCTACAACGTTGTAAGAAATATACTTGGCGTTTTCTTTTCAAAACTTGCAGTGGGTCGAAGCACATTTCATCTTCATCATCACAGTTGGCCCTTACTCGATGAAGAAAAGGTTTTGCATTTGTAACTCATTCCAATGGCCCCAGCGCAAATTTGTCCAACGAAACACGCTCGTGAACATAATCTATTTCAGTAAGTTGAATAAATTCGATGCAAGTAAATTTGATGTTAGTGATGTCCTCAATTGAATGAGAGGCCACCTTTCCAAAAATCCGCAATAACAAATCTGACGGCAGAAAGTTCAGGGACTCAACATTGATGTTCTCCATCTTCATCCGCTTGCGAGACAATGAATCAGCCATGAAACAATTGTACGATGAACAATATTGAATGAACTTTATTTGGAAGATAAGATGAGAATTTAAATACCGAACTACATAATATATAATGACATAGAACTATTCAAACACCAAACGAAGAACCTCGACGCTTCACTGTCACTATTTCGTATAACGTGTTGGGTTAAATGATGTATATCTCAATGGCTGTGCACGTCCATTGGAATATGGAACGTCGTAGATCAATTCATTTTAGAAAAGTGTTATCTTTATAAGTGTAAAATAAATCTTATGATTCCTTATTAAAAATAAAACAAATGTTTTTATGTTGAATTAAAATAACTGATATCTTTATACATATTGCTTTGATCATTGGCCCCATAATTTATTTCAACACTTTTAAAGACCAACTTGGAAATTGCATCAGATATATTGGAAATATATGCAATTTCCAAACATTGACCAAATAACTAAGCATATATTAAATTGCACAAGCAGTTTGAACTGTTAGTATTGGTAACAATTTCAATTGGCTTATCGTTCATTTGTTTATGATGTATTAATCGTATTATTAGTCACTTGTTTGTTTAATCAAATATAACGTATGTAACAGAGCTTGCCACATATGAATAACGTTTTTTATATATAAAATTTAATTGTAAACTATGATTTTGTAGGCTTGCTTTAAATTTAATTAAGGTTAATAAAACAGTTTTCCATGCCTTACATCTAGGGGTGTGCAAAAAAACTGGTTCACTTGCCCTGCCCTTGATCCGACCTTGACCCGACCCATAAATACCCATATTTTTTGAACTGGTTTAAATACTGACCCATTTTTATTTGGATCAGTTTTAGACCTGACTCGTTTTAATATTGACCCACTGACCCAAAACTTGACCCATACCCATCATGTGAAAAAAAAAATCACAATCACATTAAAAGAAAAGTTTTAACGTAAAACAATTACGTCAAAATTTTTTATGAAAAATATTTTCATAAAAATTTTCGCAAAAATTTTTGATGAAAAATATTTTCATCAAAATTTGTGACTAAAAACATATCGGTAAAAAAAATTGACGGAATATTTTTTTTGTCAAATTTTTTTACGGAATCTAAATTTCGTCAAAATATTTCACAAAAAAATATATTCTTAAAAACTTTCGACGAAACACATTTTCATCGAAATTCTTTGACGAAAAAAATTTCATCAAAATTCTTTACAGATTTCAAATTTCGGCGAAAGTTTTTGACAGAAAAATTTTCGTTAAACTTTTTGACAAAAAAAAAATTCGTCGAATTTTTTAGCGAAACACATTTCTATCAAAAAATTTCGACTAAATATTTTCGTCAAGTTTTTTGATAAAGAATATATCCATCAAAATTTTCAACGGAACACATTTTTGTAAAAAAAAATTCGTAAATTTTTTTGACAAATATATTTCGATAAGAAATTTTGACATAAAAAATATTTTGTCTAAATTCTTTAGAGAATCTAAATTTCGACGAAAGTTTCAAATGAAACATTTTCCTCAAAACAATTTCCATTGAAAATTTTGACGAAACACATTTCCATCAAAAAATTTTGACGGCAAAAAATTTCATTAAAATTCTTTAAGATTTCAAATTTCGGCGAAAGTTTTTGACGGAAATATTTTCGTCATCAAAAAATTTTGACGGCAAAAAATTTCATCAAAATTCTTTACAGATTTAACATTTTGGCGAAAGTTTTCGAAGGAAACATTTTCGTCATCAAAAAATTTTGACGGCAAAAAATATCGACGGCAAAAAATTTCATCAAAATTCTTTACAGATTTCAATTTTCGGCTTAAGTTTTCGACGGAAATATTTCCATCATTAAAAAATTGACGGCAAAAAATTTTGTTAAAATTCTTTACAGATTTCAAATTTTGGCGAAAGTTTTCGACGGAAATATTTTCGTCATCAAAAGATTTTGACGGCCAAAAATATCGACGGCAAAAAATTTCATCAAAATTCTTTACAGATTTCAATTTTCGGCGAAAGTTTTCGACGGAAATATTTTCGTCATCAAAAAATTTTGACGGCAAAAAATTTTGTTAAAATTCTTTACTGATTTCAAATTTTGGCGAAAGTTTTCGACGAAAATATTTTCGTCATCAAAAGATTTTGACGGCAAAAAAATTCATCAAAATTCTTTACAGATTTCAAATTTTGGCGAAAGTTTTCGACGGAAAAATTTTCGTCATCAAAAAATTTTGACGGCAAAAAATATCGACGGCAAAAAATTTCATCAAAATTCTTTACAGATTTCAAATTTCGGCATAAGTTTTCGACGAAAATATTTTCGTCATAAAAAAATATCGACGGAAACTAAATTTCAATAGAAAATTTTTTTTTGTACAAATTTCGACGAAAAAATAATTTTGTGACGAAATTTTCGTCTTTTGCAACGTAAAAATTTTGACAAAATTTTGTGAGAAAACCAAGTCAAAAACGGGTCAGGTCAGATTTGACCCACTTCAGAAACCATATTTGAATTCCTTTGCAAAAAAGAGTGTTCATTCAATATATCAAAATTAGTTACCAAATGGACATCACATTATACATACATTGGTCACTTAAACAAAAGACGTTGCAACTGTTGAGTCATAATTACAACAAATTTCGGGTAAACATCTTGTTTCTGAGACACAAAATAATACTCTTCAGCACAGTTGCCCAATTTACTGGTCATTCTCATCTGCTTCTGCATCAAATCTATTTAAAAAAACAAAGCAAAATCAATTATGAGTATCTTAAATTTGCGTAAGCAAATGAAATGGTTTTCATAATATATGTTGAATAAATATATATATATATATATATATATATATATATATATATACACACACGCAAACAAAGATAAGAACCATGATCATTTCTTTTTTTTCTTATTCTAAGAATAAAACTACAAATATAAATTAGAAACTACATAACTCTTTTTCAAGCTTTATTTTTTTTTGCAGTTCGGACAACTGAACAATTAAATTCTTCAACAATGGAATCATGAGAATTCATCACCGGTGTCAACAAGGTCAGAGAAATATCACTAACATCAGCACTATCACAGGTTTGACTCTCAACATCCTATTTTATAAAAATAAAAGTAGTACGTTAAGTAATTATCAAAATATCTTATTTACAACATCAATCTAAATTCAAACAATGGGTTACCGCAGCCTTTTCTGGTTCTGATGATACAATTTCATTTTCGCGAGCATTATCGAAATTTTCTTCATCCTGTGATATACAACACCCAATAACAGTCAACAAAACGAATAAGAAAACTCAATGTATCATACAAATAAATCAGCAGCGTACATTTGGGTCGATCAGAGACTTAAGGAATGCTGTGATTATTTCTGTGCTGATACAAATTTTAGATACTTGATATTTTGGCTCACTGTATGAGTTCAAATCCTTTTTCTTCACATTAATTTTAAATAGCATTGACTTCTCATTCTGAACGTTTAGTTCTTCCAAAAATTGATCCAAATCTGAACCCTTAAATAAAAAGAAAGAAACAGGATACAAAATGTTAAAAAAACCATAGCGCCAACAGTGTGCAAAGAACGATAAAATATATATTTTCATTATTCCACAGGAATGATAATACAAACCCTCTTGAAATGCAGCTTGCATAATTCACCAGCACTCATTCCCAACAAAGAAACACAGTCTCGATCAAACAGAAGAATGAAGCAGAATCTGTGTTATCCACAACTCTGACTTGAACACTAAATCTATCATTTTGCAAAATTGTATATCAGCAACACATATTAAGGAACCAAATTAAAGACAATTTATAAACCAACAGCAATATATTACCTTGGATAATAATCTTCCCAATGTTTCTAGCAGTTCTTACAATATCTCTTTTCAAAATCCTCACAAACGGAAAATGGACATTTCTTGCAAGACTTGTACCACCAGTTATATTTCCTCTCAATGGATTTTATAGTCCCATACGTGATGCATGTCGTAACCTTAAATACAGTCATCACAGGTAAAAAGGAAACATTATCAATACTGACTTGATATAGATCCACAAAAGCATCAAACATAGTTCAATATCTACCTCACCACAAAGCTTCACATCACTGATAGACTTTCTTTCAGTCTTCTTAAGAAAATCATTTTCAAAAGAATATGAGGACTCAGTAGACAACTGAGTCAACCTCAGACTACTTTCCACACCATCAGCCGAAAGACTATAGAGCAAATATTTATAACACTATAAGTGAATACCCCGAAAAAAAATGACACATAAATGTAAGAATAATAACCACACCATTTTTTGAACTCAACGATCTCTGTCATCTTCGAATCCATGACAATCCTTGTTGTATATTTTGTATTCGTTAACTCGATCTTACCTATCGAATAAACAAAAAATCGCACAGCTAGATACATGTACCAATCTATGTATATCACAATAAGAAGCTAAAAATCAAATAACGTTTCGTTTGGAAAAAACATACCCCTAAAACATTTTATCCTTCCCAGTTGAACTATTATGACGTTATGAGGAGTGTCGTTGTTTGCCAAAAATGATTGCACCTCATCTACAAAATGCTCCCACAAAGTTCACTCCAGCTTGTGACCCCTACATATCAGTTGCAGCAAGAACAACATTATACAGGAAACATATCACTTAACAGAGCGGCAACATAATTATTTTATTTTACTCTAACATTTTAAATACCTGAGGTTGTCAAGCTCCAACACAACCATTTTGGTTTTCCTACCGGAAACTATACGCTCACAAACTTCCCCAATTTATAAAAGTAAACCAATGACATCTACAAAACAAAGAGGGCAGCAATGAGTTCGTCATAAAAAATGAAATAATTAAATAATGAACAACAGTAAGGAAAAATATATTACCTAATAAATAAGGAGAGTCAGATGATTCTTTCTCAATGATGTCATAATCAAAAAAATCAAATCCACTCGCAGAAAGATTTGAATCAACAATCGATTTAACATCAGTCCTCAAGTTGAAAGACAAACGATATTGATGCCTGGTTGGCCTGAAAATATCGCTATTTAATCCAACTCCAATTTTTTTTATAAAATAGCATTCTCTTTCATGGATTATTTTTCGCACCTCCAAAGAACCTTTGACAGTAGCATGGATCCTACCTCCCAACAAAAAAAGCGCAACCAAAGTATATCAACAACGATAACAAAAATCATCACAACAAAGACGGAAAAGTTTAAAATATTTAAAAAATGCAGAGAACCACTTGTTCATCCAATAAAACCATTTCAACATTGTCGTCAAAATCTTTACGTTGAAAATTAGGAACCTTCCAAGCCCGAACTACCTTAACCTTAATCCTCCAGTCCTCCTTGGTAAGATTAACATACTTCAAAAAATAATATTTTCAAAACATATCGTTTGGGAAGACGAAAAAAGAAAAGAAAGAAGCGATTTTGTTGTGAAAGCAATTCGCAAAAAGTTGATATTGGACAAAAGCAACAAAACAAAAACTCGACAGAAGCAACAAAGCAAAAATCGGAGCAAAAATCTTCCCTAAGCATTCCTATTTATACACAGAAGTAGAGGTATTTTTTAAATTTTTTAACAAATTCAATGTAGAAAGTAGTTCAACATTAAATGAGTTGCCTGCCACCATTCAGAATTCAAATTTAAAATTTAAAATTTAAAATTTAAAATTCAAATTCAAAATTGAAAATCAAGATTTCAGAAAGCAGTGAAATATTATTAATTTGAAAATTCCAATGTAGAAAGTAGAGTGACATTAAATAAGTTGTCAGCCACCAACAATTTGTTAACATATTTTCTCCATTGAATTTAATTACAAATTCGATTTTATTTAATATTTTTATGTTTATTCTTTTTTACCAATTCAAATTTCAAATTAAAAATTTAAAATTTAAAATTCAAATTCAAAATTGAAAATCAAGATTTCAGAAATCAGTGAAATATTATTAATTTCAAAATTCCAATGTCGAAAGTAGAGTGACATTAAATAAGTTGTTAGCCACCAACAATTGTTAACATATTTTCTCCATTGAATTTAATTACACATTCGATTTTATTTAATATTTTTATGTTTATTCTTTTTTACCAAAGAAAGAAAGGTTTTAAATACTTTATCGTGTGAACAAAGCTGAATGTGAAGAAAAAAGTGACACGTCAACAAACTTGCCAAAGGAGCTAGAAAAAAAAAAAAAGGAGCTTTTAGCTTCTAAGTTTTTATCCACCCTAGCGCCTAAACCTACTTCAAATCTATCACCTTTTCCTCCGCACCCTTAACCACCAGCAAACTATATATGAGTTAAATTATAAGAAATAAAATAAAATAAAACGTAACTATTTTAATTTAAGATGATAAATTTTTTAATTTTAACTAATAATAAAAGAAAAATGATAAACTTTTAACTCAAATTATTTATTAGCAATTTATAAAAGGGAATTGGTTTTATAAAAAACTTATTTGTTTAAATAATAATAATTAGTAGCTAAAACCAGTGCTGACAAGAGGGTGAGTTTTACAATAAAGGAATCGGCATATAAATGCTTCGATAAGTTGGTATTCTCTTTCAATACATTACTGTGAAATTTATCTATACAAATAAAAAGTAATTTACTTACGAGCTATTCTTTTTGTTACATATAACACTCTATATATAGCCTAAAAATATAATAGACAAGCATATCAAAATTTATCTCAATGTTTTAATGCCCATATTTAATTTAATGTAATAATGTAAATTTTAATACAAATATATTAAAATGTGCGTCTGACCTTGTATCTATTTTTATTTGATATATTTTACAGATAAAAGCGTATAGGCGGCCACTATGTGCTCCACAATCTATATTTTTTTTACGTGAACGTAAAAATTATTTAAAATTTAAAAATTATATATCTTCTCATTTTTAAATAAATAATAAGGTACATTACAATTTTACCACTTTATGTTTTTTAAATGAATAATCGTTAATGATAAATTTAAAAAAAATAATAATTTAGAGACTAAAATGGGAGATTTCGTTTATAATATAAGAGGGGAAAAATATTGTAACAACCAATTAGTGTTACTACCAATCAATTTCATCGTTAGATTGATTATGTTGTTCCAACGGTTATATTTATTTTTATCTTTGTATGGTTCTGATTCCCCATATTTAATACTTTATATTTATTTTCACCTTTGTATGGTTATGATTTCTCATATTTAATGCTTTCACATTAAATATATATAGGGAATCATAACCATACAAAGATGAAAATAAATATAACCGTTGGATTAACATAATCAATCTAACGATAAAATTGAATGGTAATAACATTGATAGTAATACTGATTGGTTGTTACAATATCTTACCCCAATATTAATAATAGTATAGTTTTTTTTGTGGCTAATTATTATTATGGGTATATATTGCATATATACATATAAAATTTAATCAATTTGTGAGTAGATCATAAAAAATTAAAGCCTATGGATTCTCTCTTTTAAATCAATAACAAAAGAGAACCATAGTTTATAAAATTACGTACGTTAATTATGAGAATATAAAAAGTATAAACTGTTTTTTTTTTTTTTAAAAAAAAAAATCAATGGCACCAAAGCAAACATAAATAAAGTGCCCCATTAATCATGCATTATGGGTCACAAATTAATTAATTAAATAATATTATTCCTTCTGTATATTTGACATGAAGGAGTAAAAAAGCTGCATGCATGAACATGCATGCTTTTTTCAAGAATTAATTATTTGAGTAAACTAAACTTCATCAATAAAATGACAATCAATGCAAAATCCATCCTTTTCCTTTTTCAATTTTCTCGTCATCTTCCTTGTCATCACCGGGTCTGCCGCATCGGGTTCCTGGGGTGCAACCTCTTGAGTATGGGTTAGCAGGCCGTGAATTGCAACCACCAGGATTTTTTGGGCTGCATCCAGGAGCAGTGTTACGTCTCATTGCATCATAACTCAAGGGGGGTGTGCCCTCAGCATGCTGGACGAAAAGTGAACAAACAAGAAGAGCACTGAGAAACACAACCAACATGCTCTTTGGGATTGCCATTGATTGTTATTTTATTAGATGAAGAAAAAATGTGATGAAGTTGGGTTATTCTAATCAACTTGATTTGCTTTGGAGGGATTCATGAGTTTAAATAATACGTTTTATTCTATGTTTAGCCATGTATGAAATTAGTGACCCTGCCAAATATTGTGCAAATTTGCAATTATAACAGCCTCTACTTGACGACAATCATGGGATGTCTTGGTCAACCCAAAGAATAGGTAATCAAAGATATCCAATCCAACAAGACATTGCTACACGAGAATTACTAATTAAATCCACGCGTCGTACCCTTCATTTATTGTAAATGAATATAGTAATCATACAAATTATAATTATATATTACAAAATTATGAATCTTTAAATTTGAGTCTCAAGTTAGAGCCTTAGGTGTGTTATGCTTAAACCAAACCTTAATAATTAACATTTATTTATATTTTTATTAATATATATATATATATATATATATATATATATATATATTAATAAAAATGGTATAATTTTCCAGCTATACCCCCACCAAATAACCCAGACCCATCATAAGGCACTGTGAAGTTGGCGCTTCAAATAAAATGAGACATGTAAGTAAAAAATATACCTACAAAATAACCAAAACTAACAGAAAAAAGACGCATAACAAAACCGAAAGATAATAGAATACACAATGAATGAATCCCAGTATCAAACATAATTTCCGGCCACTTAGAATTGCAGGTAATTGTTATAAAAAGATGAGGATATCCAGCCCAACGGCAAATTGCAAAAGCGTCTTTACAATTTTCAGCCATATATGTAGGTCCGCCTGTTAACAAAGAAGGTATATATAATAATACGCTTTCCAGTGCTTACTGCTGCATCTTCACCTCTGTCGAATGAATGCTTTATATTTTTGTACAACTCAGCTCTGAGATGACTCTGGTTATATCGAATGAAATTAAGTCATTCAAGTTCAATCATAATGTACGCATCAACCAGGAATTGTTGGAAAAGTTTCCTTGAACGATGGAGAATTTCTGACTCTCCTGATCACATCTGAAATCTAAATGAAAAGAATTCCTTCATGTTGATAATGGCTCTTGCATTTGTCCTACCACTGGACACCACAGTACGCTGGACATCATCGCGATAACCATTTTCACCATAAGGAAATAACAATGGATACTGCAAGCCAAGATATAATGGATGCTTCACATCGATGCGCTGCAAAACTCTATCTTGTGTCTCAATAATGAATCTCTATCACCCATAGCGCTGTCTATATCTCCAACAATCAAAGCAGCCACTTCAGATGCTGTCGGAAGATTATAAACTCTTCCATCACTACCATGCCTTCGAATAAGCCTCAACTTCACAGCATTAAAGTCATCTTCTTTATAACGGTCGTACCGAAAAGACTGAGCAATACTATTGTGTTTATCTAACATATCCTTCAATGATAGGATAATTTCGGGATCAAACATATCTTCAGTACTGGTGGAACTGCAAATATAATTACAAAATAAATCAGTCAGTAATATGAAATCAACGTAAAAATATAAACCATAAATGAACAATGAGAATTGGTCACAAAAGGATATGCCATAGACAACCCATTATGTTGTCCACTTCATGCTCAGTATCGTATTATATAAAGTTGAGCAAATTTTGGAGTCTGACTATCAACCGGTAGAAGACTGCCCATTAAATGATGAACTCGTCCCCCACTCTAAAATGTAAGGGCCAAAACCTTTATTTACTGATCTATCCATTTTTTCTCCGAAGGAGGTGAACGAAAAAATCATATTGTACGCTCGGATATTTCGCAAAAAATGGCATCTCCTAATATTTGAATTAACATGCATTTGAAGCAACGTATCTGGAGCAGCAATTGAACCTTGATTTTCCATTGACGCAGCACAAACTAAATTCTGGTATACTTGGTTTACGATCCTTCTTATTTCTCTCTTCATACCACATCTGTGCTCCACAATGCTCACAAACAAAAGTAGGATCCCCTATTTCCCAATAAACTAAATATATACAAATATGCAGCTTGGATATTAGACAGACAATTTAATTTGTAATAAAAAATGGAAAATTTAAAATTGAAATAAAGACCTTCATTGATAGAAGTAGTGTTTGGCACATTGGAATTATTTATATAAATATCTGTAACACAAAGAAAAGGTAATGAAAATTAAAGAAATGCCATTGGAATTATTTATATAGAAGTAGTGTTTGGCACATTGGAATTATTTATATAATTTTTTTTCATATATTAAATTAAAGAAATGCGCACCATTTTCACTATAAGTAGCAGACAATCGTTCTCGAAGACGATCTATAAAAAAAATATTGCGGTGATTATAATTTTTCGTATAGACAATTGTAGTTCGTAATAAAATATTCGAAAATATAAACATTGATACAAAGACCTTCACTGATAAAAATAATATTTGGCACATTGGAGTCATTTATATCTGTATCTGTAACACAAAGAAAAAGGTAATGAAAATAACAAAAAAGACAGTTCTTTGTATCAATTTTTTTTTTCATATATTAAATTAAGCAATTGCGCACCATTTTGACTATTAGCAGCAGACAATCGTTCTCGAAGATGATCTGGAAAAAAGAATTGATCTTGCGGTGATTATAATTTTTCGTATAGACAATTTTAATTTGTAATAAAATTTTCAAAAATCTAAAATTGATACAAAGACCATCATTGATAGAGGTAATATTTGGCACATTGGAGTCATTGATATTAGTATCTGTAACACAAAGTAAAATGTAATGAAAACAACAAAAGACAGTTCAATACAAATAATTTTTTTTTTCTCGTGTATTAAATTAAGCATATGCGCATCATTTTGACTATCAGTAGCAGACAACTGTTCTCGAAGATGATCTGTAAAAAAATGCGTTGATTATAATATGTGTCACTCACAATTATAATTTGTAATAATAATAGAAAATTCAAAATTCATAAAAAAGAGAAAAAAATTACGATCAAAATAATTCATTTATGACACACAACCAGGTAATAGTTTGAACAAATAAAAAATGTGATGTTATGAACGTTTATAATTTAGCTGTTTTAACTCATACAACATATTTGTGCGTGTATTTTTAAATACAATACAAACAGTGAAATGTGTTATAAATCACTTTGTTCATCGACATTAGGTAAAGTCCTACTTGTACCATAATCACCTGGGGAACTATATTGTAGCCTATACAAAAAAAAATGGAGACCATATTAATGCATTTATATGGCGTCAATGAAGGAGGTGCATGTATAATATTTAATTACACCATATTGTTATAAATAAATGTTTTTCTCAATAATCATACCTTGATATACAGTTGGAATTACATAATGCAGTAACGGTTGAACGCACTGAAATCTCATCGTTGACATCAATTCCTATTTGAAAAATTCCAATGCGGAATAAATGATACATTCGAATGAAATTATCAAAATATAGTTAACACATGACATCTATTTCCTTTTTATAATAGATGGTTATAGTTCAAATCACTTGAAGATGAATTACCTGTTAAGTCAAGCATCTTTGGTATATCTTTTCTCTTTACAAATTTCTTAGAAGTCTTCTTTTGAACCATTATAGCTTTCTGCCTTAATCTAGCATTTTTTCTATCTAAGAATTATAAAAGAAGACGACAAACGTTAACCACAATAATTTTTAAATTTCATCTCACATGACATATTACATTATATATTGAAAGGAAATGTGTATTTTCTAGAAAATATTACCTTGAGTGGGATAAGAATGAAGACAATCTTCATTAATTGAGGAGGAAACATTTGACAAAGTCAGCTTTTTGTTTTTGTAAGTACTGATTGGTTAAAAAATTAAAAAATTATATAATATATAAAGCAGTTATAAAAACATTTTGTACATGAAATTTAAATGAATAAACAACACACAAAAATTCACTTGCCAACGGATGAGGGAGTTAACGGAGAAAGATTTTCTACACAATATAGATAATGTAAATTCGATGCCAACATAATAATGCCAAGTTTTTTTAGGATAGTAA
The DNA here is from genome assembly GCF_033153095.1 of Gastrolobium bilobum. NCBI lineage: Eukaryota > Viridiplantae > Streptophyta > Magnoliopsida > Fabales > Fabaceae > Gastrolobium > Gastrolobium bilobum. The sequence goes on along the minus strand of NW_026897696.1, from coordinate 55,912 downwards.
TTTCAACTTAGCAGTTGAAGGGTAGGAGGGATTACAGTTCGCAGTGGAGTACTAAAATAAGAATAAAACATCTTTGTTTCTTACAATTTGAATAGGAGTTTATATTTATAAAAGAAATTATGGTACAAAAATAATCACACATTCAGGTTCGTTTTATTTTTATTTTTAACAGAAAAAACCTCTTTGAACCGGAGGAAAAGAGTTACGTACTATTAGTTATATCATGAAGAGATTGTTTGTTACAGTTAAACTCATTCCATTTACTGGTCATTTCAGAAAGGCTGTATGTTTAAAAAAGATAAAAAAAAAATCATAACAAATCGGACTTAATAGTTAAGAATTGAAGGATTATTATTATTGGTAAATGAGATAACCCAAGCAATAAACTTACCTGCCAATGGTGGAGGCAGAAAATGGAGAAAGATTTTCTACAGTAAAATTTACAAAGTCCATTATATACAAACACAACTAATCAAAGTTTATCGAGGAATGCTTTTGTACATACCATTCAAAGGAAACGATTCAACAATGTTTGGAAGAGAGGAATTAGATATGAATTTTTTATAATCACAACCGTGTGTTATATTATGTGAAGTAGCTTCTGTTGACAAAATAAAAAACAAAAAATAAATAAATCAGACTTCCAATTACAATTATATATTAACGTTAAAAAAATTATTCAATTGGAATAACAGTGAAACAGACCATTTGTAATATTATGTACCCGTTGTCTGTTGCAACTCATCTCATTCCGTATATTGCTTACTCCAGAAATGCGACATCTTTTTAAAATCAACAATAACAAAAGTTCACTAAAAGGTGTTGAAATGAACATATAAAATCCATTAACGGTAAATGACACAAATGACAAATTAAAATTACCTGCCAACGGGGGAGGGAGAAAACTGAACTTTTCTGTCCTCAGCAATGTAATAGATTAAAGTTATCAGCAAAGAATAATTCTGTGAAAACATGGAACACAACATCTTAAGAATTCAGACTGCTATGCATGTATAACTCTCTGTTTGAAACTTCCAACAATGCTTGTCAGTTATATCAAGAATTGAAATCCTAACTTGAACATTCCTCACAGTTTAAATGTACTCTCATCACACTCAGTGTTTAAGGGTTTCACACTTATCCGTCAGTGTAGCAGTAATTCCATAGGCTTGAACTTATTCTCAATTCCTAAGAATAAGGAATCCATTTGACATGCATAGACTGATCAAAAGGTCTTTGACAGGTTGTAACTTGGCCTAGTTTGGGGGTGAGAATCTTTTGGTCAGAAACTGATTGGAGAGATTGAAATACTGATTTTAACAATACTTCCTTCTTTTCTGGGCTTTGCCTCATCTTACAGACTTGGGATTCTTTCCCCCCCCCTTTTTTTACTACCCTTTTCTTTCCTTGTTTGCAGATGTTTTCTTTCTTTTTTCTTTTGAGCTGCAAATTTTCTTCTTTTCCTTGTTCAGCTACTTATGTTTTCCTTCTTGAGAAGTGATTTGACTTTTCTTCTTTGTTCAGCATTCAATCTCTCAAGGTGTTGCAAGAGCAACAGAATTAAGTAATTTTCATCAAGTTTGAATGAACTGGTTTAAGGCTCAAAAGGGCTTAACAAAGGAAATTCTTATGGGTAGGCTGTTTTGCTCTAAGTTAACAAAAATGAAAATGCCCTTATCATCTCAATAATGCATGCAAGCCAGAGAAATAGTTCAAGTTCTACAAACTACTACAGTGAGGCCTCTCAAAAAGAAAAATTTCTGTTTAGGCTCAAATCCTCACAATTATAATTCAACTAGAATCGCAATTCAAAGTTTCACATCAAGCATTATCAAATATTTCACCAAAACAATTATAAAAACGAGCAGTCATCATTCTCAGATTAAAACAATTAATTGCTCACAGATATATCATGCTTCATCTAACTCAATCTAATTACTTACTGCGTAAGCTTAGAACACTCTGAGACTGCTTGTTCAGGAATACTCTAAAATTTTTTCTCTTTTTCTTTAAAAATTGAATCTACTGAAAACAGAAAAAAAAATTGAAGGTTAAAATATCTCCCCTTTTTCAGAAAAATTTCTGTTTAGACGTCCTTTCCGTTGTGTAGTTCCGCAGTTTTTAGCAAGTCTCGCATACAGCATGCGACAATTCCCAGATTTAGAACGTTGTTGTCCTCAACAACAACTATACTGGTTGAAGAAACTAATTCTGCCAGGTGGAACACACACACACACACTTGTTAAACAGTAAAATAGAATAATCATCAAAATGTACTGCATAAAGAGAAATAATTCAACCAACTAATCCAACAAAATACTCAAAACAGCAAAATAAAATGCCAAAGTAAGTATCATGGTGAAGTGAACTGGCGCTCACAGCGTGGGTTTAACGCTGTGAGCGTGGAACTCACTGCCTCATTTTGTTTGATGGCGCTCGCAGCGTGGAATTCACGCTATTGGCGCGAGTACTTCGTGAGGTTTCCACGCTAATGGCGTGGTTACCACGCTGTGAGCGTGGAACTCACTGTCTCTTTTGGTCTTGTGGCGCTACTAGCGCCAAATTGGCTTCCCAGATTTAAATTTTTTTCCTATGGTCACTAATTCACCACTTACTTAACTTATTAAAAATTAAACTATCCTAAGAAAATAAAATAAATAAAAATAAAAACAGAAAAATAACTATTGGGTTGCCTCCCAATTAGCGCTTGTTTAACGTCACGAGCTTGGCGTACCCTTTGTGATTTATGGTGGTTGGAAGCATGCTACCATCGATGACCCAGTCTTCTTGATCCAGTATTGTTTCCTTACATGATCATATGCATGTGGATGAGGAGGAGGGTTCTCAAGAACTTTAAACTTAGTTTTCACATGTTTTTCCTTGCTCTTGGGCTTTTCCGTTTTCACCTTTTGCTTGTTTCCTTCATGCCACTGATGAACTTCCTTCTTGTTCCCTTCCTCATCCTTTTTCTTCGCAATGTTATTGACTTGATTCTTAGGTTGAGAAGCCGGCAATGGAGGAGCTTCATTTATGAATACTTTGAATATTGCTTGTTCTCCATCCACGCGCATTATCAACTCACCCTTAGGTACATCGATTAATGCTCCTGAGGTTGCTAAGAATGGCCTCCCGAAGATCATAGGCACGCTGGCATCTTCATCAATGTCGAGGATGACAAAATCAACAGGAATTAGAAATTTGTCTACCTTGACTAGCACATCTTCCACAATACCATGTGCTTGCTTTGTTGAGCGGTCGGCCAGTTGAACATTTATCCTAGTTGACTTGACTTCATCAATTCCCAGCTTCTTCATCAGGGTTAATGGCATCACATTAATGCTGGCACCAAGATCACATAAGACTCTCTCTATAGTTGTCTTGCCAATGGTGCATGGAATACTGAAGCTTCCTGGATCCTTCAACTTTGGAGGCATGTTTTTCTGCAGGATTACACTGCACTCCTCTATTAATGTGGGAGGTGGAGGTGGAGCATCCATCACTGGTCCTTTGTGTGGCTTAGAACTTGAAGATGCTTCTTGTTTCTTCTGCTTGGCTAGCTTTCGATTTTTCTTTGCAGTTTTCTCGATTTCTGGATCAAACTGTAAAGAATATTGATCTACTTTACCTCGCATAAACTACAGCAAAAAGATCAGTAACAAAACAAAATCCAATCAAGAAATTCAAAAGTTAAGAATAAAATTGGCGTAGTCAATCCCCAACAACGGCGCCAAAAACTTGTTGCGTAAAATCGGCAAGTGTACTGATCGTACTAAGTAATAAAATAGTGAGTAGAGATCGTCTCCACGAGGATTGAGGCACCGAATTTATTTTAACTATTCCTTTCTTATTGGATGTATAAAAGTTGGTTTGAGAGTAATTGTGCTTGTGAAAATTGTGAACTATTCAAAACTTGTGAACAATTCAGAAGATGATTTTTGAAAACTTGAGAATAAAAGATTAAGATTGAGAAAAATATTTAAAAAGCTATTGCAGTAAAAGACGCCAACACCTTTCCGATCCCCACCTTGTAATATTAATTAATATTTACATTTAATTATCCATTGATCAAACAATTCACCATCTATTAATTAATTAGTTAAGCCCTAATCCCTTAGTGATCTTAACTTTATTAACCCTATTAGAATCCTAATCCCTTAGAAATCCTTTTTCAAGTTAATCCTTTAACCCAGTGAATTTTCCACGTTTGCAGTTCATGTAACCTATCCCTAGTGCGTACATGAACTGTTATTTTACCCTTGTCAGGAACTAGAATCCCAATATTCCTATTGAAAACCCTAACCCTCGCAATCCCAAAAGAGTGATCAATTCTAGAAGAATTATAGATGAAGAGCAAGATAAAATAAATACAATTAAAATAATTAAATATAAAAATTAACCAAACTACAAGGGGTTCACATCAAGGGTTGTGACCCTTACCACAATAATAAAAGACTAGCCAGACATATTCATGTCTGACAATTCTAAGAATTGAAAAGAATTCATAAAAAAAAATAATAAAACCAGAAAATTGGAGAAGAAGCTTGCTCTGCGTTCTGCCTCTGTCTTCCTCTCGGTGCAAAAGTCCTTTTCTATTGAGGTCTGAGTCTCTATTTATAGAGTCTTTGACCTGGTGTAGAATCTTGATTGAATCCTTGTCATAATCTCAGTGTGATCTGTCTCTGATTTAAAACAGATTTAACGCTGATTGACGCACCTCGCACGCCACTAGCGTGGTTCCCACGCTATGAGCGTGGGAGTTTTTCTTCAGAATCCTGGAGCTCCACGCAACTAGCGTGGTTCCCACGCTGCAAGCGTGGATTGATTGAGAGTCTGGCGCTACTAGCGTCAATGCCACGCTAGTAGCGTGGTAGCTTCTGCCTGTTTTTTATCCCTGGCGCTACTAGCGTGAATCTCACGCTAGTAGCGTGGATGCCTCTGGCTGAAAAGCTCCTTTCATGCTTTGAGCGTCATACCCACGCTGTGAGCGTGGGCCTTCAGTTTAGCTTTTTCCTTTTTAGCTCCAGTTTGTCTGTTTTTCCTACGAAATCAACATAAAATCAGTATGCAATCTCTGATTAAGATTTTGACAGATCAACAGTGATTATTGCCCTTTTTGCTTAAGATTTAATCAACATTCTTTCTCTTTTTGGCTTAGATTTCCTTATATGCTGAATGCATATCAAAAACCCCAAAAGATTTTCTACAAAGTCATGAGTAAAATGAATTAGAACTGAAAATAAGAATTGACTGACTCTTGCAAGGATAGAAATCGTCATTACCAATCAACTGAGACGATTCACTACAACCTTTGTTTCTTCTTTTTCTTCAAGGAGTTTCGAATTCTGAATCCTCTTTACTCATGACAGTCTTCAAGTGATATATACCTACCTATGAGATGCTTCACAACGTACAGGACAAACCAAGTTTGATTAACTCGCTCCTTGTTGCAATAATCGTAACATGAAACACTAATTCAGCTCATTGTGGGTAGTGGAAATATGAAAAGACCATCTTTTGAGTTATTAACTAAAGAAAAAATATTATAAATTGAAAAATGAAAAGACAACTACTCACTTGGCTGGAAACACTAAATGGTCATTATTTATTATTGAAAAGAAATAATAAATAACAACAATGATTTTTTTTTCCTTTTTTTGTAAGTATTTGTAACAATTTAATACTATTTTGGAATTTTTTTATTGTATCCTTTAGTAACATAAGTATTTGTTTATTCAGTAAAACAAAGTATAACTTAAAACTGACCAGGTTACAAAAAATGCATTTGCTAAAATGCAATTGTTAAAGTGATTCACACGTGGATTATTCGCAGAAACGTTAACAATATGAGGGAACTTTAAATTTGGAATAATATTAATCACTATATGACCCTTAGTATTCAGAACTGATGGGCAAGAAGTTTGCTGCTACTTGGAAATGCATACGGGATTACAAAGTTTTGTCTAAGAATGATATAAACCTTTTTTTGCTTGCAATAACAATAATGGTTCTAATTTCGCATATCTTGAAACAACCATAGTCCTATATATAAAGTGAAAGAGAAGTCCTGAATTTGGATATGTTGAACTGAATCCCGACCGTATTTTAAAAACTTGGTCAAAATTATGTACATGAGAATTGGTAAAAATTAACACAGGTCATTAATATAATACACAATTCAGTTGTCAAAATTTTGATTAGTTTTTTACCATTGATTTAAGTCATTAACCAACAATACAACAGTTCCAAAGTTTCAAATTAACACTGGATACATACGTTTATCATTGTGGTGCATTCCAATGTTCAAAGACTTGCATAATTAATACACACAGCAAAAACATTTTTGCTTATATGAGTACTTCCTTATTCCAATTCATATTGAGAGAAAATGGCCTTGAAAGCCGTAGGCATGTGAGGATGAAAACAAAATTTTTCAAGAGCAGAAACAAACATGCAAATTAAGATACGTACTTTAGGACGTAATGATGCCTTTGTTCGTGATTCAAAACTCCAGAGCGATCAGTGTAAGGTTTGAAGGTTTAAACCCTCTAATGTTGATCCACACCACCCTACGTCAAGATGCAAGAACACTTCTTGAAAGCCACTAATCGAACACCACAAGGAAGGCTAGCTAGGCGTCCAATAGGAGATAAAGAGGCTTAGGTTTCAAGGTGTTTAGTTGAGTGAATTTTCAGCATGAAGACTCACAAAGTGGCGCATGAAGTTCTATGAGAAGAGGCTAGGTAATTTTCGAAAAACCCTTAAGAGAACCTAACAAAAGGATGCACTTTTGGAGATGAGAGAATGATTGAATTGAATCAGATTTTTCTCCCAAAAATCTGACCTATATAGCGCCCAATGGTGGAGGAATAAGTGGAGTTGTTGCAATTCAAATCTAGCCAACAACCTCCTATCATATCCTCATGAGACTTAGTCTATACCTAGTCAAAAATCTGACTTAATAACAATCATATGGCCAGCCATTTGGTGCGCCCTTATCCAGCCCAAAAATAGTCCAAATACATTGAGTAGTTGCAATTCAAATTGAACCAACTCACTCACTTATTCTCTCAACAAACCAAATCTGATTGGAGCTTATTTGGTTGACCATATGACCATCAAAGGATCACAAAATCAGTGCCCCAATCTTGCTAGAAGATGTCCAAAGATCTTCTCTTGATACTTGGGATTTGATCCATCAAGATCTCATCTTATCCTTTTGTTATGAAACAACCTTTCACAACCAATTCAAATTCAAATTCAAACATTTAAATTCAAACGTTCAAACATTTAAATTCAAAATTCAAATTCAAAATTTAAATTCTAAATATAAATAGTTGATAATTAATTTAACTAATTAAATTAATTAATAATGTCTTGGACCATCCAAGCCCATTACTACTACCATGCTCCCTTTCCCTCTTAGATGGGCTTCCAAACTTCTTCTTGGGCTAACAACCATTATTAAGCCCAATACCTTTAATGCTATATCATCAAGACAATAAGGTGTTAGTGTGGGACCCATTAAGCCCAACATAGCCACTGACATAAATGGGCTTGGGCCCAACAAGCCCACAACCCATTTAATGACAACACAGAGCACTAGCAATGCTTTGTTGCCCAGAGCTAGTTAGGTTAATGACATGATCATCCTATTACATATATTTGGTTACTGTATGTATTTCCTTTCATCTCGGTAACCTTCCCATTAAACCTAGGGTGAGGATACGTATCAACCCTTGCGGTTTAGGGTAAGCTTTAATTTGAAATAGGGAATCTTCAATTTACTAACTCTAAAGGCAGATCATCTCATGATCTCTTTTACTATGCATAGATTCTCGAGTCCTGTAAATGTCATCCTGATTTCTCCGGTTTACAAATAACTTAATCCCTTACAGAGATTTGACGAATTCCTTCAGCTTATCACCCTAGGCCTGTGCTCTTTCAGGACATGCCCAAAAGTATACCTATGAGTCTCCATGTTTCAGGCAGATGAAGTATACAATCAAAACATGCCTTCTAGAACACAGTCTAGGTGAACACTTATGGTCTAAGGAAAGACATACCCAAATATTAAGAGACTGCTCTAACGATACATTTGTAAGATTTCCTCATAGAGTCTCTTTGTGGGTCTGTTCAGTGCGAGCTATACCTTTATAGGTCCACCCACGACTTTAGCTAAGACATCTCAGCTCATGAGGTCTTTACCTTGTATCCGAATACAAGTAGATAAGTCGTGCTAGTCTAACCCGAGATTACTGATCCCCATTCTTAGTGTCTCTAGACTAGGAACATAAAATTAGGAATAAACATATGGTATCCTTAAATCCTCATGATTGTGATCTCAGCACAGATACTCAAGAGATACATATTTTATTCCAGGGGGTTTATCTAGTTACTCATATAATATATTAACAATAATATTGAGACAAAATATGAAACAGCATAAAGAGTGCTTATTATTTATTTGCGACAATATAAAAAGGTCCACATATGTCCTAATCTAATCAAAAGATTGTCTCTAGGATATCCATACACTAACAAGCTCCCACTTGGCCTAGAGCCAATCTGACCTAAGTCGTATACCTCAAGCCTCATAATGACTATCATGTTTTCTCTGAGAAACAGCCTTCGTCAGAGAATCGGCTAGTTTATCATCTATGGGAACATAATCTATCTTTACATCCCTTCTATCAATGATTTCTCTAATCAGGTAATATCTGCGGAGAACGTGCTTAGATCTTTGATGAGACCTAGGTTCCTTTGACTGCGCAATGGCTCCTGTGTTGTCGCAAAGCAACTGTATGGGCTCATCCACGCTTGGAACCACCCTTAGTTCAGATATGAACTTCTTGATCCACACGGCCTCCTTAGCCGCTTCTGAAGCAGCTACGTATTCAGCTTCTGTCGTTGAATTTGTTGTAGTCTCCTGCTTGGAACTCTTCCAAGACACTGCCCCACCATTTAAGGTGAATACGAATCCTGACTGTGACTTGCAGTCATCTTTGTCACTCTGAAAGCTGGCATCAGTGAATCCTTTCACTGAAAGCTCATCAACCCCACCATAGACCAGAAACGCATCCTTAGTTCTTCTCAAGTACTTAAGGATGGTCTTGACTGCTGTCCAGTGACCTTCTCCAGGGTCTGACTGGTATCTGCTCGTAATGCTCAAAGCATATGAGACATTTGGTCTCGTACATATCATGGCATACATGATGGATCCAATAGCCGAAGCGTATGGAATTCCACTCATGCGATCCTTCTCAGGCTGTGACTTAGGACACATAGCCTTGGAAGATGTACCCCATGACGGACGAGAAGAAAACCCCTTTTCGACCCTTCCATGCTAAACCTCTTTAGCATCTTGTCAACATACGTGGATTGAGATAAACCCAGCAGCCTTTTGGATCTATCTCTATAGATCTTTATACCAAGTATAAAGGCCGCTTCTCCCAAATCCTTCATGGTGAAGCTTTTTGAAAGCCAGTCTTTCGTTGTTTGTAATCCGAATACAAGTAGATAAGTCGTGCTAGTCTTACCCGAGATTACTGATCCCCATTCTCAGTGTCTCTAGACTAGGAACATAAAATTAGGAATAAACATCCAGTATCCTTAAATCCTCATGATCGTGAACTCATCACAGATACTCAAGAGATGCCTATTTTATTCCAAGGGATTTATCCAGTTACTCATATAATATATTAACAATAATATTGAGACAAAATATGAAACATGATAAAGAGTGCTTATTATTTATTTGCGACAATATAAAAAGGTTCACATATGTCCTAATCTAATCAAAAGATTGGCTCTAGGACATCCATATATTAACACATATCACGTTTGAGTTAACAATACATGCTGTTGGGAATGGTGGGAAGATGAAAAGAGTGACTTTTGAGTTACTACTTGAATAAAACATTTTAAAAAAACATGTATATTATATTATTTTATTTTAAATTACGTGGAAAATATATTTTTTGATGTTCATATATTTTGTTATTTGCTTTTTTTTAAAAAAAAAAATTAAATTGTATTTTAGTACAAATGTTTATATGCAAGTAAAAAACATTTACGAACATTATACTGAATCAATAAGATTTACTGTATATAAAAAATGGAGATGAACAGAAGAAAACAATATCACTCAATTATAAAAACTTCCAAATCACATAATAACATAATAATCAAAGATAAGCAACCATTATCTACAACACAGAAATTCACCAAAACAAAGAAATAAACCCTAAACTTATACTATTAGAAACATCAGTTATGATTCAGAAGAACGAAAAAAAAACTAACATGTCATTTTTATACAATAAGTAGACTATAAATTCAATCTCATTAGACTATAGTCAATCTGACTTGACATAAATTTAAATTAGACTACAGTCATTATACAAAATAAGTAGATTTCAAAATCCACCTTGCAAAACTAACATGTCTTATTCCCAAGCAGGTTATTAATCTCATTATTCTCCCATGAGGAAAGTTCATCTTCAATAAATCGTGTTTCGCATATGTTAGGATTGCACATAGGTAATCCTTGATAAACGATTTCCCTACACACCCATAATGCCCTGATGAAACGTCTCACATGTTGTCTGCACTGCCCCAAAATGTGTGAATCATCCAGTGCGCGAAAAATTTGAAATCCTAGAGACCTCTGATATTCATCAACACCAGTCATCAATATCATGCAATAGGCATACTTACCATCTTTGTTACCTTTCAGTGTTGCAGTCCTAATGTTTTCAAGGGCCACTGCTTGCATCTCTGAACTTGATGTTTCTCGAAAGTAATTAACCAATCCTTCACGATATAACACTTCAGGATTGCCACACTCTCTACAACGTTGTAGGAAATATACTTGGCATTTTCTTTTCAAAACTTGCAGTGGGTCGAAGCACATTTCATCTTCATCATCACAGTTGACCCTTACTCGATGAAGAAAAGGTTTTACATTTGTAACTCATTCCAATGGCCCCAGCGCAAATTTTTCCAACGAAACATGCTCGTAAACATAATTTGTTTCAGCAAGTTGAAGAAATTCAGTGCAAGTAAATTTGATGTTAGTGATGTCCTCAATTGAATGAGAGGCCACCTTTCCAAAAACCTGCAATAACAAATCTGACGGCAGAGAGTTCAGGGACTCAACATTGATGTTCTCCATCTTCATCCGCTTGCGAGACGATGAAACAGCCATGAAACAATTGTACGATGAACATTATTGAATGAACTTTATTTGGAAGATAAGATGAGAATTTAAATACTGAACTACATAATATATAATAACATAGAACGATTCAAACACCAAACGATGAACCTCGACGCTTCACTGTCACTATTTCGTATAACGTGCTGGGTTAAATGATGTATATCTCATTGGCTGCGCACGTCCATTGGAATATGGAACGTCGTAGATCAATTCATTTTAGAAAAGTGTTATCTTTATGATTGTAAAATAAATCTTATTATTCCTTATTAAAAAATAAAGAAATGTTTTTATGTTGAATTAAAATAACTGATATCTTTACAAATATTGCTTTGATCATTGGCCCCATAATTTATTTCAACACTTTTAAAGACCAACTTGGAAATTGCATCAAATATATTGGAAATATATGCAATTTCCAAACACTTACCAATTAACTAAGCGTAAATTAAATTGCACAAGCGATTTGAACTGTTAGTATTGGTAACAATTTAAATTGGCTTATCGTTCATTTGTTTACGATGTATTAATCGTATTATTAGTCACTTGTTTGTTCAATCAAATATAACGTATGTAACAGAGGTTGCCACATATGAATAACATTTTTTTATATATAAAACTTAATTGTAAGCTATGATTTTGTAGGCTTGCTTTAAATTTAATTAAGGTTAATAAAAAAGTTTTCCATGCCACACATCACCATATTTGAATTCCATTGCAAAAAACAATATTCATTCAATATAACAAAATTAGTTAGCAAATGGACATCACATTATACATACATTGGTTGAACTCAACATAGTAAAACATCACAAAATGATAAGAACGTTAAAAAAAATGTCACTTAAACAAAAGACATTGCAACTGTTGAGTCATAATTACAACAAATTTCAGGTAAACATCTTATTTCTGAGACACAAAATAATACTCTTCAGCCACAGTTGCCCAATTTACTGGTCATTCTCATCTGCTTATGCATCAAATCTATTTAAAAAAACAAAGAAAAATCAATTATGACTATCTTAAATTTGCGTAAGCAAATGAAATGATTTTCATAATATATGTTGAAATATATATATATATATATATATATATATATATATATATATATATATATATACACACACACACAAACAAAGATAAGAACCATGATCATTTCGTTTTTTCTTTTTCTAAGAATAAAACTACAAATATAAATTAGAAACTACATAACTTTTTTTCAAGCTTTACTTTTTTTTGCAGTTCAGACAACTGAACAATTAAATTCTTCAACAATGGAATCATGAGAATTCATCACCGGTGTCAACAAAGTCAGAGAAATATCACTAACATCAGCACTATCACAGGTTTGACTCTCAACATCCTATTTTATAAAAATAAAAATAGTACGTTTAGTAATTATCAAAATATCTTATTTACAACATCAATCTAAATTCAAACAATGGGTTACCACAGCCTTTTCTGGTTCTGATGATACAATTTCATTTTCGCGAGCATTATCGAAATTTCCTTCATCTTGTGATATACAACAACCAATAACAGTAAACAAAATGAATAAGAAAACTCGATGTCTCATACAAATAAATCAGCAGCTACATTTGGGTCGATCAGAGACTTAAGGAATGCTGTGATTATTTCTTCGCTGATACAAATTTTAGATACTTGATATTTTGGCTCACTGTATGAGTTCAAATCCTTTTGCTTCACATTAATTTTAAATAGCATTGACTTCTCATTCTGTACGTTTAGTTCTTCCAAAAATTGATCCAAATCTGAACCCTTAAATAAAAAGAAAGAAACATGATACAAAATGTTAAAAACACCATAGCGCCAACAGAGTGCAAAGAACGATAAAAAATATATTTTCATTATTCCACATGAATGATAATACAAACCCTCTTGAAATGCTTCTTGCACAATTCACCAGCACTCATTCCCAACAAAGAAACACAGTCTCGATCAAACAGAAGAATGAAGCAGAATCTTTGTTATCCACGACTCTGACTTGAACACTAAATCTATCATTTTGCAAAATTTTATATCAGCAACACATATTAAGGAACCGAATTAAAGACAATTTATAAACCAACAACAATATATTACCTTGGATAATAATCTCCCCAATGTTTTTGCCAGTTCTTACAATATCACTTCTCAAAATCCTCACAAACGGAAAATGAACATTTCTTGCAAGACTTGTACCACTAGTTATATTTCCTCTCAATGGATTTTATAGTCCCGTATGTGATGCATGTCGTAACCTTAAATACAGTCATCACAGATAAAAAGGAAAATTATCAATACTGACTTGATATAGATCCACAAAAGCATCAAACAGAGTTCAATATCTACCTCACCACAAAGCTTCACATCACTGATAGACTTTCTTTCAGTCTTCTTAAGAAAATCATTTTCGAAAGAATATGAGGATTGAGTAGACAACTGAGTCAACCTCAGACTACTTCCACACCATCAGCCAAAAGACTATAAAGCAAATATTTATAACACTATAAGTGAATACCCCGAAAAAACATGACACATAAGTGTAAGAATAATAACCACACCATTTTTTGAACTCAACGATCTCTTTCACCTTCAAATCCATGACAATCCTTGTTGTATATTTTGTATTCGTTAACCCGATCTTACCTATCGAATAAACAAAAGATTGCACAGCTAGATACCTGTACCAATCTATGTATATCACAATACAGAAGCTAAAAATCGAATAACGTTTCATTTGGAAAAAACATACCCCTAAAACATTTTATCCTTCCCAGTTGAACTATTATGACGTTATGAGGAGTGTCGCTGTTTGCCAAAAATGATTGCACCTCATCTACATAATGCTCCCACAAAGTGCACTCCAACTTGTGACCCCTACATATCAGTTGCAGCAAGAACAACTTTATACAGGAAACATTTTAGTTAACAGAGCAACAAAATTATTTTATTTTACTCTAACATTTTAAATACATGAGGTTGTCAAGCTCCAACACAACCATTTTGGTTTTCCTACCGGAAACTATATGCTCACAAACTTCCCCAATTCCTGAAAGTAAACCAATGACATCTACAAAACAAAGAGGGCAGCAATGAGTTTGTCATAAAAAATGCAATAATTAAATAATGAACAACAGTAAGAAAAAATATATTACCTACTAAATAAGGAGAGTCAGATGATTCTTTCTCAATGATGTCATAAATCCACTCACAGAAAGATTAGAATCAACAATCGATTTAACATCAGTCCTCAAGTTGAAAGAAAAACGATATTGATGCTTGGTTGGCCTAAAAATATCGCTATTTAATCCAACTCCAAATTTTTTTATAAAATAGTATTCTCTTTCATGGATTAATTTTCGCACCTGCAAAGAACCTTTGACAGTAGCATGGATCCTACCTCCCAACAAAAAAAGCGCAACCAAAGTATATCAACAACGATAACAAAAATCATCACAACAAAGACGGAAAAGTTTAAAATATTTAAAAAATGCAGAGAACCACTTGTTCATCCAATAAAACCATTTCAACATTGTCGTCAAAATCTTTACGTTGAAAATTAGGAACCTTCCAAGCCCGAACTACCTTAACCTTAATCCTCCAGTCCTCCTTGGTAAGATTAACATCCTACAAAAAATCATATTTTGAAAACATATCGTTTGGGAAGACGAAAAAAGAAAAGAAAGAAGCGATTTTGTTGAGAAAGCAATTCGCAAAAAGTTGATATTGGACAAAAGCAACAAAAGAAAAACTCGACAGAAGCAACAAAGGAAAAATTGGAGCAAAAATCTTCCCTAAGCGTTCCTATTTATACACGGAAGCACAGGTATTTTTTAACAAATCCAATGTAGAAAGTAGTTCAACATTAAATGAGTTGCCTGCCACTATTCAAAATTTAAATTTCAAAGTAAAATTTAAAAATTAAAAATTCAAATTCAAAATTGAAAATCAAGATTTCAGAAAGCAGTGAGATATTATTAATTTAAAAATTCCAATGTAGAAAGTAGAGTGACATTAAATAAGTTGTCTGCCACCAACAATTGTTAACATATTTTCTCCATTGAATTTAATTTGAAATTCGATTTTATTTAATATTTGTATGTTTATTCTTTTTACCAAAGAAGGAAAGGTTTTAAATATTTTAGAGAACACAAAGCTGAAAGTGAAGGAAAAAGTGGCACGTCAACAAACTTGCCAAAGAATGGCATTCCTTTAGAATATAAGATTGGAAGAAGAAGCCTGAAAAAAAAAAAGGAGCTTTTATCTTCTATGTTTTTATCCACACCCTTGCGCCTAAGCCTACTTCAAATCTATCACCTTTTCCTCCGCACCCTTAACCACCAGCAAACTATATATGAGTTAAATTTTAAGAAATAAAATAAAATAAAAAATAACTTTTTTTTAATTTAAGATGATAAATTTTTTAAATTTTAACTAAAAATAAAAAAATGATAAAATTTTAACTTAAATTATTTATTAGCAATTTAAAAAAGGGAATGGGTTTTATAAAAAACTTATTTGTTTAAATAATAATATTTAGTAGCTAAAACCAATGCTGACAAGAGGGTGAGTTTTTTTTTTTTTTTTGATAACAAGAGGGTGAGTTTTACAATAAAGGAATCGGCATATAAATGCTTCAATAAGTTGGTATTCTCTTTCAATACATTAGTGTGAAATTTATCTATACAAAAAAAATAATTTACTTACGAGCTATTCTTAAATAAATAATAAGGTACATTACAATTTTACCACTTTATGTTTTTTAAATGAATAATCATTAATGATAAATTTAGAAAAAAATAAGTTAGAGACTAAAATGGGAGATTGCGTTTATAATATAAGAGGAGAAGGATATTGTAACAACCAATTAGTATTACTGTCAATATTACTACCAATTAATTTTACCATTAGATTAATTATGTTGATCCAACGATTATTTTTATTTTCATCTTTGTATAGTTATGATTCCGCGTATTTAATATAGGGAATCATAACCATACAAAGATGGAAATAAATATAACCGTTGGATCAACATAATCGATCTAACTGTGAAATTGATTGGTAATAACATTGATAATAACACTAATTGGTTGTTGCAATATCTTACCCCAATATAATAATAGTATATTTTTTTGTGGCTAATTATTATTATGGGTATATATTTATATATACATATAAAATTTAATCAATTTGTGAGTAGATCGTAAAAAATTAAAGCCTATGGATTCTCTCTTTTAAATCAATAACAAAAGAGAACCATATAGTTTATAAAATTACGTTAATTATGAGAATATAAAGGTATAAACTGTTTTTTTTTAAATAAAAATAAAAAAATCAATGGCACCAACGCAAACATAAAGTGCCCCAATATTAATCATTATGGGTCACAAATTAATTAATAATATTATTATTCCTTCTGTATATTTGACATGAAGGAGTAAAGCTGCATGCATGAACATGCATGCTTTTTTCAAGAATTAATTATTTGAGTAAACTAAACTTCATCAATAAAATGACAATCAATGCAAAATCCATCCTTTTACTTTTTCAATTTTCTCGTCATCTTCCTTGTCATCACCGGGTCTGCCGCATCGGGTTCCTGGGGTGCAACCTCTTGAGTATGGGTTAGCAGGCCGTGCATTGCAACCACCGGTCTCGTCCAATTTCAAGGTCACACGCGCCCTCACGCGTGCGTGAAAGCTCGGCCACTCTCCTTCACTCCGGTGGCGCGTGGAGGCCCCTCTCCGGCCGCGGCTGGTTGCAATCTTCTCGTCTCCTTGCGTAGGTTCTGGATCTGGTCTTGTTTTGGTGTTTGGACCTCTTTTTGTGTTGACGCACAGATCCCTCTTCTACCGGTTAGTTTTTGACATGTTCTTTCTGCTTTTTTCCTTTGATTATGGACACTCTTGTCTCCAATGTTTCTGTTTCTGGGACTCCGGCGGGACAAAAGTCGGAGTCTACTATTTTCTCAAATTATATCCTTGCTCCGTTGAGTGTAGATAAATTGGATGGGTCCAATTATGATACTTGGTCATCCGATCTGCAACTCTGGTTGGATGGGCAGAATTATACATCCCATCTCACCACTAAGGCTGAATCTGTGGCGAAAAATGAGCGCACACGATGGAAGATGATTGATGCTCAGTTGTGTAGTCTCATTAAAGCTACTCTTCATCCGTCTATCAAGCAGATTTTTCGATCTGCTGTTACCTCTGAAGCTATTTGGAGTCAGGCAAAAGCTTTTGTGACTTAGTGGTCTGAGAAGCAAACATCAGGTCCTACTGCATCCATTGCTCCCACTGGTAATTCTGGTAATTCTTTTGCTGGCATATCTCAGTTGCACTCTATTGGCCCTTGGACTCTAGATTCTGGGGTTTCTGATCACATTTCTGGTAATAAGTCCTTATTCACTTCCCTTTGTACTACTGGTTCTTTTCCCACTATTACTATGGCCAATGGGTCTCTGGTCCAATCAAGGGGGATTGGCACGGTTCTTCTTTTACCTAATTTATCTCTGGATCATGTTCTATATGTTCCCGATTCTCCTTTTAACTTACTTTCTATTAGTCGGTTGACCAAATCCATTTACTGTGGTGTTTCTTTTACTAAAACCTCTGTCATCTTTCAGGATCGGAGTTCGGGGAAGGAGATTACCAAAGGATGTGAGTCTCAGGGCCTCTATCAACTAGTTCCCTCTTCTTCAGCCTGCTCCACTGTGGATTCTCCTCTTACTATCCATGCTCGTCTAGGCCATCCTAGTCTTGCAAAGCTTCAGAAGATGGTTCCCCATTTATCGTCTCTTTCTACTTTAAATTGTGAGTCTTGTCAGTTTGGGAAACATACTCGTAGTACGTTTCCGAGTCGTCTTAGTCGTCAAGCTGTTTCTCCTTTTTCTGTGGTCCACTCTGATGTTTGGGGACCAAGTCGTCATTCTTCTACTTTGGGTTTTAAGTACTTTGTTACTTTTATTGATGATTATTCCAGATGTACTTGGTTATTTTTAATGAAAAAGCGGTCTGAGTTATTTTCTATTTTTCAGTTATTTTATAATGAAATAAAAACTCAATTTGGTATTCCTATTCGTACTTTTCGTAATGCATGTGAGTACTTATCTCATCAATTTCAACAATTCTTTTCATCTCATGGCATTCTTCATCAAACATTGTGCCCTCATACACCTCAACAAAATGGTGTAGCCGAGCGCAAAAATCGCCATCTGGTTGAAACCACTCGTGCCTTGTTAATTGATGGTAATGTTCCATACACATTCTGGGGTGATGCTATACTTACTGCATGCTATCTCTTTAATTGCATGCCATCATCTGTTCTCAATCATAAGGTACCTCGCTCTATTTTATTTCCCCATCAAGCTTTATATCCTTTAACTCCACATGTGTTTGGTTCTACGTGTTTTGTTCATCATCTTGGTCCAGGTTTGGATAAATTAGCTCCCAAGTCTCATAAATGTGTTTTTCTGGGTTATCCTCGGTCTTAGAAGGGTTACCGTTGCTACTCTCTCACTTTACGTCGATACTTTATCTCGGCGGATGTCTCTTTTTTTGAATCAGTTCCCTTTTTTGGAACCTCTACTACTCCTGTGGATACTGATTCTGTACAGTCGTCCTTCCCAAGTGACCTTCTTTACCTTTCGTCTTTACCCGTCCATGTTTCTGACTCTCCTTCTATCACCTCTTCTGCTGATGAGATCGAGCATAGTTCGTCAGATGTATCTGTGGACTCACATTCAACTGCATCTCCTCCCACGGCTTCGGTCCCACCTTTGGATAGTGACCTTCCCATTGCTCTTCGTAAGGGTACTCGTGATACTCGCCCTCTGGCCAGGTATACAGTCAATATTAGTTATCATCGTCTTTCTCCATCATATTTTGCTTGCCTTTCCTCTTTGTCCTCTGTATCTGTTCCTAAGACAACAGGTGATGCACTTTCACATTCGAGATGGAGACAAGCTATGATTGATTAAATGAGTGCTCTTCATCATAATGGCACATGGGACCTGGTGCCTCTTCCTTCTGGAAAATCTGTGGTTGGTTGCAGATGGATTTATGTTGTTAAGGTTGGACTTGATGGTCAAGTGGATCGTCTTAAAGCTCGCTTGGTAGCGAAGGGTTTCACCCAGGTCTTTGGCTTGGATTTTATTGATACTTTTTCTCCTGTGGCGAAAATGTCTATTGTTCGTCTTTTTATTTCCATGGCTGCTATTAGCCATTGGCCTCTCTACCAACTGGATATCAAGAATGCTTTTCTTCATGGTGATCTTGAGGAAGAAATTTATATGGAGCAACCTCCTGGATTTGTTGCTCAGGGGGAGTCAGGTCTTGTTTGTCGTCTTCGTAAGTCTCTCTATGGCCTCAAACAATCTCCAAGAGCTTGGTTTGGTAAATTTAGCAGTGTTGTTCAACAATTTGGCATGACTCGGAGTGCAGCTGATCATTCTCTCTTTTATCGTCATTCTGCTTCTGGATCTATTTATCTGGTGGTATATGTGGATAATATTGTCATCACAGGCAGTGATCAGCATGGGATCACTCGATTGAAACAACATTTATGTCATCATTTTCAGACTAAGGATCTTGGGAAACTTCGATACTTCTTAGGAATCGAGGTGGCCCAATCTAAAGCTGGTGTTGTGATATCTCAGAGGAAATATGCTCTGGATATTCTTGAAGAAATTGCGCTGTTAAATTCAAAGTCTGTTGATACTCCTATGGATCCAAGTATCAAGCTTCTACCAAATCAGGGGGAGCCCTTTTCATATCCTGAGCAGTATAGAAGATTGGTTGGAAAATTGAACTACCTCACAGTCACTCAGCCTGATATTTCCTTTGCAGTTAGTGTTGTCAGTCAATTTCTCAATTCTCCATGTCAAGAACATTGGAATGCAGTCATTCGTATTCTTAAGTATATCAAGGCATCACCAGGGAAAGGCCTTGAATATGAAGATAAAGGTCATGATAAAGTGGTTGGCTATTGTGATGCTAATTGGGCTGGTTGTCCAACTGATAGGAGATCTACTTCTGGGTATTGTGTCTTTGTTGGAGGCAACTTGATTTCCTGGAAAAGTAAGAAACAAAGCGTAGTTGCCAGATCAAGTGCTGAAGCAGAATACCGCTCCATGGCGACTACTACTTGCGAGCTCATCTGGCTTAAACAGCTTCTCAGAGAACTTAAGTTTGGAGACACTGGACAGGCAACTCTCATTTGGGATAATCAAGTAGCTCTACACATTTCATCAAATCCAGTGTTTCATGAAAGAACCAAGCATATAGAAATAGATTGCCACTTTGTTCGAGAAAAGGTTCTTGCTGGTGAAATTAAAACTAGCTTTGTACCCTCTAATGAGCAATTAGCAGATGTGTTTACAAAATCTTTGAGGGGCCCTCGATTAGAGTTTATATGTAACAAGCTTGGTGCATATGACCTATACGCTCCAGCTTGAGGGGGAGTGTTAGAAATATATTGTAATTAGGGTTTCCTTATTTTGTAATTAGGGTTTCCTTATTTTGTATTAGGTCAGATTACATTAGGTTTGGGCTTAGCCCATTAGTCTGTTTATATATTGTACAGCCTTCATCAGTCAATACACACAGAAATATTTCAAATGTTCCTCTCTTTTCTCTTGTTATTTAACACTATCTATGAAGGAGATACCCTTGAGTCAAGCAGATAACTGTGCACAGTAAACAATCAATGACTTTGCCAATTGAGGTGTGTGTGCGCACAGTGACAGCATAAGAGTAAGAGAGCGTAACGTACCTTCAGATTTTACCTCTTATTTATAGGATTTACCTGTGGGCAGTAGAATATGGACATTTAGTGCCTTTGATAAGGACCCAAGCCCATCTGCCATGTTGTCGTATTAGGCTTAGTATATCCTTGATGTATACCTTTCCATAGTCATGCTTGATTTAAATCTTAGATTGCCCCTTGTTGGGCCTATCAGTCAATGGGCCCCTTATACGGGTCCATAATATATTCAGAGATAAAGTTATCTCAAGCAGCTTAAAGAAATGATAAGCCCATATAATAATCATACAAATTATAATTATATATTACAAAAGGGGCAGGATATACTTACTACCAAAAAAGTTTACCACATTTACAACCAACCTAATCACCGTTGATTTTCGTCAATCTAATGGTTATAATTTATTGGAAATTAATAAACGCGATCCAATAATTTCTAATAAATTATAACCGTTAGATTGACGGAAATCAATGGTGATTAGGTTTATTGTAAAAGTGGTAAACTTTTTTGGTGGTAAGTATATCATTCCCCGTTACAAAATTATGAATCTTAAAATTTGAGTCTCAAGTTAGAGCCTTAGGTGTGTTATGCTTAAGCCAAACTTAATAATTAACATTTATTTATATTTTTATTAATATATATATATAGGGGCAGGATCCTTTGACACCGGTGTCAAATTTAAAGTTTGACACATCATTTGAAAGCTGTTAGATAAAAAAATATTAACGACTCTGATTTGTAAGCATGTGACACCATTGATCTTTTTTGATCTAACGGCTCTCAGGTGAGGTGTCAAACTTTAAATTTGACACCAGTGTCAAAGGATCATATCCCATATATATATATATATATTAATTAATAAAAATGGTATAATTTTCCAGCTATACCCCACCAAAAATAACCCAGACCCACCATAAGGCACCGTGAAGTTGGCGCTTCAAATAAAATGAGTCACATAAGTAAAAAATACACCTACAAAATATTCAAAACTAACAGAAAAAAGACGCATAACAAAACCGAAAGATAATAGAATACACAATGAATGAATCCCAGTATCAAACATAAAAATAAAATATAAAAAAAAAAAAATCACTCCTTTTTGTATTCTAATTTATTAAGTGCACGTTAAATTCGGCTAGTTTTCAGTTTCTATTTTCCTAAAAATAGAGAAATTGAGCCAAATATTTTTTTAAAAAGTCCTTAAAAATAACTTTTTTGATGAAAAAAATAGAAATGAGTTTCTTGTCAAAAGCTCATAGGTGAAGCTTTTGTGTAAAAGACCATTTCACATAAAAGCTTAAAGCCTTAAACTCTTATAAGTGAAGGCAATTTTAATAATTTTATATATTTTTCTAATTGTCCCCTCACATAAGAGTCCATCAATACATCAAGTTCATACCTATGCTAACAAATTGCATAATATTTAATTATTTATTAATAGAATGAAGGCGGTGATGATTGAACTCGTGACCCATGATGGCGTGGTCTACACGAAGGCCCTCATACTATGTAAAACAATCAATTCACTTAAAAGTTTAAACGGTTAAGTGAAAGTCTTTTTCATAATATTTAATTATTTATCAATATAATAGAGGCGATGATGATCAAACTTATAATCTCCTAGTCACAATTCACCTAAAAGCTTTTAAATTGTTAAATAAAAGTTTTTTTTAATAGTTTTTATATTTTGCTGACATGCTCCTTACACACACACAAAATTCTTTTGGTAAAAGACGCGGCATAGCCCCGAAATTAATCCTTACACAAAAATTTATTGAACTTGAAGGGCGGACAATACATTGTATTTGTGTTGAGAAACTACACAATATTTAATTATTTATTAATAAAATATCGTGATATAAATAACCAAGCTATTAAATAAAGGTTTTTTTTAATAATTTTTTATATTTCTCTTAATTTGCCTTTTAAATTCTTGTTAATTCCATAGTCTATATTTCCTTAATAAAACCCATCACCTTTTCCCTCAATACCGTAAACCACCAGCAACATGCGAGATATATCACCCATACGGCCCTCCACCGCATCCTTGCAAGTATATCCTACCAACAGATGTCTTGTCTAGAGCCCGTTTGTTTACACTTATGAAAAAAAGTAACTTTTATCTCTTTCTTATTTTAAAAGTTCTTTTTACAAAAGTTAGAGCTATTTATATTTTTATAAAAATATTTAGTTTTTGAAAAAAATATTTGGCTTTTCACTTCTGCTTTTTTTAGAAGTTAAAATTTTTAGCTTCTGGAAAAAGTAGGTTTTTGACTTTTTTTAAAAGCAGACATCCAAATGAATTAAAACTGAGAAGTGCTTTTTTTCAAGAAAAAAAAACAGCTTTTAGAAGAAAAAAAAGCTCATCCAAATGGGCCCTAGCCTCCGGCCATGACCTTGCAGCCGGTGGTGGATTCATGAATTTATATGAGCGGGAGCGAAAATAATAAATATTATATTATAAATACAAGTACTTACGATACAATATAGACCTAATATAAAAAAAATTTGAAAGAAATTTATTACAGAAATTAAAATCATTTTACTTAATTGGGTGAGTGAGTATAAATCTAATCACTCTATCAATAACTGAGTGAAGAAGGTTAAGAACAAAGGTGTGTATTGTTGGTAGTATTTTTCAAAAGATGAAAGAGTTATCGTTCTCTGGGAATGGGAAATTCAGTTTCCTTCGGTTATTCTTTTTCAATGAAATTTGTATTTTCTGAATTGTAAACTATATTAAGAACAACAAGAACACGCTTATAAGAGTAAAAATGAATATTAAAAATTCTAGAATCCTGACTTCAATGACTTTTCCCTGAATATTGTATGTCTGCGTTTTAACTGTTGTAGCACCTAAAATTGATGGAATCTGACTTTTTGTAGAACCCCACTAAACTTTCCCAAATTCAGTTTGTGAAATGATTCACATTAATCCCTTAATCTTGAATCATTTTACTGATGACTTGTAGTTAGATTCTTTCCTAGATTATTCCTAATCTAAAAAACTTGAATTAATGAAAAGCATAAACTAAAATTTCCCAATATCAATTCATGCAAGAATCTTTAAGCCCATTCTCATGGAACTTAAACCAAAAAATATTCACTACTCAAACATCAAGAACATGCACAACAGTTCAGATTATTAATGGGTACTCATCATCTCCATCAGAATTCCAGAAAAAAGATTTAGGAATGCATGTTGAAAAATAAAGCAAAAACGAAATCTGAATTAACAGTAAACATGATTTTTATTCTCAAAGGAAAGAAATAGTAGAAGTAGAAGTAACAGACCGATAAGGTTCTTCACCAATTCAAAATGTAGAATTCTATGAAAAGCTTAAGAACAGAGAAATAAAACCACGAGTTGCACTGAAAGTTGGTCTTCTTGAATCCCTTCAAGAGTGGTGTTCTTCCTTGTGCATTCGTCTCCAAGAAAACTAAGAAAACTAAGCGCTCAAAATGAAATCTGAATACAACTAAAACTGAGTTCTTCTTCAACGAATATCCCTCTCAAAAATCTGTCTTCCCCCTTAAAAACAAAATAGAGACTTTTTCTTCAACTGAAGCTTCAACATATGCTATCCCTTAGATCCAAGGAGCATCCAACGGGTGCCATTTTTCTATCTCATCTCATCTCATCTTCCTTCTTTTCTTGCCAAGTGTCATCTTCTGCATTAAAATGTAAAAAGTATTAGTGAAAAGTTAAATTCCTTTCTTTTTACCCCTTTTTATTACCACTTGGGCTTACTCCTTTTAATTTGGCCCACTTTTACCTACACTTAGACAAAATCAGCCCAAAAACTATAGGAAAATTACCACTAAATTAAGTAGAAATTAAGACTAACAAAATACCCCAAACTTAGGCTATTGCTTGTCCTCAAGCAATCAAGTAGTTTTTAAGCAAATTGTCAGCTACTTTTCTTTCCACTAATTTAGTTTAATCAGTTAATCAAAACAGTGTTTAGACACTTTATTATTATTTTTTATTATACATCACAACCATCATTTTTAATCAGCTATATTGCCAATAAAGCAAAAATGAAATCTGAATTAACAGTAAACATGATTTTTATTCTCAAAGGAAAGAAATAGTAAAAGTAGAAGTAACAGACCGATAAGGTTCTTCACCAATTCAAAATGTAGAATTCTATGAAAAGCTTAAGAACAGAGAAATAAAACCACGAGTTGCACTGAAAGTTGGTCTTCTTGAATCCCTTCAAGAGTGGTGTTCTTCCTTGTGCATTCGTCTCCAAGAAAACTAAGAAAACTAAGCGCTCAAAATGAAATCTGAATACAACTAAAACTGAGTTCTTCTTCGACGAATATCCCTCTCTAAAATCTGTGTTCCCCCTTAAAAACAAAATAGAGACTTTTTCTTCAACTAAACCTTCAACATATGATGTCCCTTAGATCCAAGGAGCATCCAACGGGTGCCATTTTTCTATCTCATCTCATCTTCCTTCTTTTCTTGCCAAGTGTCATCTTCTGCATTAAAATGTAAAAAATATTAGTGAAAAGTTAAATTCTTTTCTTTTTACCCCTTTTTATTACCACTTGGGCTTACTCCTTTTAATTTGGCCCACTTTTACCTACACTTAGACAAAATCAGCCCAAAAATTATAGGAAAATTACCACTAAATTAAGTAGAAATTAAGACTAACATGTATATGCAATAATAAAAATATATATTATTGTTATGAAAAAGCAATGACCGTTTTGGTTAAAATGATCACGCTATGAATGCAAAAATGTCTGCTATGAAGAATCTAACAAAATTATAGAATTATTATATACATAAAAAAAAAAATTCCTTAAAATGTATCATAATTTGGTGAACCAAGTAGGATTTCTAATAGCATTTTGCACAAAGTTAGCTAAAATGTATTATAATGTTTTGCCTTAAAATATATCATATTTTTGCCAATTCATCTTGAGCGAACTTACTGTTACTTGAGTTCACAATACATCATGTTCTCATTTTACAAAATTCTTCTGTTTCAAGACCTAGTTATTAAATGGAAAGGAGAAGAAGGTGAAAACACGATTCATTTAAAAAAGATTTGAACATATGACAAAAAAAAAATAAAAATAAAAATTGAACATACAGAATCCTGTATTCAAAAGACAATTAACAAAGCTATGTGAATAATGTCCCTATTACACGTGATATAAAATCCTATTCATGATTAGAAATTTGGATAAACAAATCATTTAGCAAGACAAATTAAATTTCACTAGGCACAGCAAATTAATTTAGGTACTTAATGAACAAGAACAATACAATAAACAAATACAAAAGTAAGCATTAACTAGGAATTAAAATAAACAAGGAAGAAAAAACCTTATGAGCTGAAAAAAGAACAAAATTTGATTCCCCAATAGGAACATGGTCCTCCATACCATCAGAAACTTTGTGCTGCAACTCAAAAGATCCATTTCAAAATTGTGGCGGTGATATGATGTTGGTAAAGATGAATCCGTATAAAAAGCAAGTGGCTGAGGCGACGCAGGTGAGGTGCGTAAAGGAACAGCAGCTGGAAGGACCGGCGAAGTAAAAATTCAAGTGAGGAATGGAGCTGCCACCATTGGTTGGTGATAAAACGTTTATAGTTTTTTTTTTTTTTTTTACCATAGATCTCTCTTTTTTATTTTAATTGCAAAAAAAAAAATCCATATAATCATCTAAAATTAATTAGGGAAACAGGCTCTCAAAAGTCAAAAGTATACACAATGTACGTAACGAGTCCGTACGGAGTCACATTATCCGAATCTTCATCTAAACAAAGGAGCACTAAAAAAGAAAATTTCTTTTTTTGCGTGGTGCAAAACCAAAAGAGCACTAAGCTAGGAACAGAACCAGTATTCCTTTTGACATTGCCATTGTCGTTTTCGTTGATGAAGAAATGGGATAAAGACGGTGGTCGATCAACTTGATTTGCATTGGGACTATGCATGCAGTTTACAAGTAAGACGTTTTTTGTATGGCAGCATCTAATCTCATGTTGTAGTAGATACTCTTCTCATGTTATAGACCCAACACATGGTGAGTCCCACCATGTGTTAAAAAGTAATAAATAAATAAATAAAAAACACGTTTGTCGATGTATCTACAACATAAGATAACTCTCTCCTATCACATGAGAGAATAATTTCCTTTTTTGTATATGTTTTAGTTATAAGATATAATAGAAAATAGAAGTATAATGTTGTAGAAAAGTATTTAGGTTATGTTATAGAAATAGAAATTGTGGGAGCCACACTTTTTTATTTTTTTGGTTTTCGAAAACAAGTGTGGGTCCCACAATTTCTATCTATATAACACAACCTAAATATTTTCCTACAATATTATACTTCTTTTCCCTTATATATTATTATCTAACACATCTCTCATGCAACAGCGGGCTTGAAACATGGATATTGCATATGCCTAATTTTTTTGTTTACCTTGTGCTTTTACTTAATTCCACTATAAATGAGGGCGACGATCTATGTTACACCGACATCGACACCGTACACGAGACACGTTAATTCTAAAAAATTTCATATTTCGACACGTTAGGACATGTTTTGATATTAAATAATATTTTTAATATATATAATATAATTTATATTTAATAGTCCATAATAAGTCATATAACTAATCAAATATTTAAATTTCATAACATAAATATAAAGCAAAATAAATTTTTCATACCCTGTTAATTTTTTATGTCAAATTCTATATCAAAAAAAAATTGACTTATAAATTAATTTTTTCATTTTTAGTTAATAAAATAAAATTTAGACCTAAAAAAAATCGTGTTAGATGTGTATCAGAAAAGTTGATCGCGTGTCGAAACGTGTCGGTGTCCGACACAATTTTTTTTTAAAATAAACACATGCCGTGCTTTCTAGGCGACGATGATCAAACATGTGATCTTATGAGCACAAAGCGAACTATTCTTTTGCCTTTTATTAAAAAAAAAAAAGAACCAATTCAATCCAAAAATTTAAGCTATTGAGTAAAGACATTTTTAATTGTTTATATATTAGCCTCTAACACACACACAAAAAAATTGTTATATAAAAGAGATCCAAAGAATCATGGCCACAAAAAGATTACCCAAATAGGTATTATGATCTATTGCGTCTATCTTCACAGGGGGTGTGTGAATTTTTATTTTTCCTTCATGAGATGGAAGTGATTTTACTATACTTAAAGAAATAAAAGAAAAGAGAGAATAACGTTTTTAAGAAAATAGGATATATTAAAATTTACTGAAGAAAAAGATAAACTTGTAATTAAAATTATTTATTGGCTAATAAAAAAAGAATTTTTTAATAAAAATCCTTTTTGTTTAAATAATAACACTTAGTAAAAAAAATGATTACAAAAAAAAAAAAAAAAAAAAAACCAATACTTTGGTGTTTTAACCTTGGCGATGAGAAGATGGCAAACGTAATAAACATACTGACAACTCAGTGAGTTTTAAAATGATGGACTTAGGACATAAATGCAAATGCAATTCAATGTGATGGTATTCTCTTACGAAACATTATATAGCGTAAAATTTATTTATACAATAGATAAAATAGTTTAGACACGAGCCAATCTTTGGTTACATATTACACACTATATAGCCTAAATATGTAATAAACAAGCATATTAAATTTCAGGGAAAAGTTCATCATGCCGATGTGATTTACTCCAGAATCATCTATGCTCCTGTGATTTTTATTTTATTACATATGTTCCTGTGGTTTGTAAAAGGGTATATTTTTTTATCATAAATGCCCTTGTAATTTTTTATTTTTTACACACTATATAGCCTAAATATATAATAAACAAGCATATTAAATTTTATTCTCATTTTTTATGCGCACATTTATTTTAATTTAATCATTTAAATTTTAATACATATATCTTAAAGTGTGTGCGTGACTTGTATCTAATTTTATTTTATGTTTGTTTTATTTAGATACTAGCGTGTTGGTGGACACTATGTGCTCCACAATATCTTTTTTTTAAGTGAAAGTAAAAAATATTTACAATTTTATTTTTTATATACCTTCTATTTTTAAATAAGTAATAATTAAGATATATTACAATTTTATCTCTTTATATTTTTTAAATGAATAATCAATAATGATAACTTCAGAGAAATAAAAATTAGAGAGTAAAGTGGGAGATTTCTTTTATAATAATATATATGGATATAAATTGTATATACATATACAATTCAATCAATTTACAAGTGGATGATAAAAAGTTAAAGGCTATGGAATCTCTTGTTTTTTTATCAATAACACAAGAGAAATTTAGCAAAAGAAAATTATGTTGATTACCAGTGGAATCAACACAAATATAGAGTGCCCGATGATGATGGGTCAAAAATTAATCAAAAAAAAAAAAAGTATTCCTTCTGTAAATATGACATGAAGGAATACAAAAGGAACATGACGTGCATGCTTTTTTTTTGGGAATTATTTGAGTAAACTAAACTTCATCAATAAATTAATGGTGATGGCAAACCACATCTTTCATGGTTCCTCAAATTTCTCATCACCTTCCTCTTCAGCTGCTCCACCTCGGCATCTTTCTCCTGGGTTGCACCCTCTTGTGTATGGGTTAGCAGGTTGGGGATTGCAACCGTGGGGATTTTTTGGGCTGCATCCAGGACCATTGTCATGTGCTATTGCACCATAACCTATGGAGGGTGTTCCCTCAGCATACTGAACGAAAAGTGAGCAAACAAGAATAGCACTAAGGAACACAACCAACGTGCTCTTTGGGATTGCCATTGTTGTTTTATTTGATGGAGAAATGACCCTTTTTATTTTTTGCTAAAGAAATTATAAGAAGCTGTTTATTGTAATCAACTTGATTTTGCTTTGGAGGGAAGCATGCGTTTAAATAAGGTGTTTTATTCCATAGTTAGGCATGCATGAAATTAGGTGACACTACAAAATATAGAGTGCAAATATACGTGCAATTGTCAACAGCCTCTCGTTGACGACAATGAAGGTATGTCCTTTTTTTTTTTTTTGGATACACAAGGAATTAGGTATGTCTTGGTAGGTAATCAAAGAGATCCAATAATAAGTCATGGCCATATGAAAGCTATTCAAAAATAGGTTTTGTGAGATACTGTGTTTGCATGTTCACAAGTTTTTTTTTTTTTCTTGAGATAGAAAGTGATTTTTATTACCTAAGATAAAATAAAAGATAAATTCCTTTTTAAATTAAAAATAGGATTTATTTGATTATAGGAAATGTTATACTTCCCGCCGATTAAGTTTACTATTATTTTTATAACGGATAGATAGAGGCCACTAGAACATGATGGAATTAGAGAAAGGTGAGAGAGGAAGGGAAGGAAGCGATTGAGGGAAGGAAAATTTGTATTAAATAATATTCATTGATTTAATTTTATCCAGACAGTTATAAGAGAATATGGGAGAGTACTTATTTGATGGTAAGTATAACCTCTTTCAACTAAAATGATGTTTTCTAAATTCACCGGTTCATAAAAAAAATTAAGGAAAAATATAAAATTTCTATCTGTATAAACTATAATTCTTATTAGCTAAAACAAATAGTTTTGGTGTGAAACTCTCAAAAGAGAAGATGGCACCAGACAAGTTGACAATTTATTCACTTTCGAAATAAGGTATTTATCACTCTGAGTAAAAATTATCTTTTTTTCACTCTATCATAATTTTATTTAGGGGAAGGATATTTAAAAATTAATTTGTTTCACTATCATAATTTTATTACCAATTGTGTTAATCTCAATTAGATATTATGTTAAAAGATATTATAAAAGTCACGGTTATATTTATTTCCATCTTTATATTGTTTTTATAAACTTAATTCTCCATATTTAAAGTGAAAGCATTAAATATGGGAAATCATAACCATACAAAGGTCAAAATAAATATAAAGTATTAAATTTGGAAAATCATCACCATACAAATAAGGAAATAAATATAACTGTTGGATCAACATAATCGATCTAACGGTGAGATTGATTGGTAGTAACTTGATAGTAACACAACTTGGTTGTTACAATATCCTTCCCCTTTTATTTATCATAACAATTGTGTTAGAAGAGATATAATAAATTATTTGGCGGGGCGCGTGTGGTGGATCAAAGTCCACCTAGCTCCTCCACCTCCACAAAATGTGTAGTGACCCAAGAGCCAATCTAGGAGAGTGAAGTGGGAGCTTATAAACTTTTCCACTTTCTACTAATTGTCCAATGTGAGACTTGTTGAAATCCACACACCTCTTCATCTTCTCTTTTCTCTTTTCTTTATTAACCCACTTCTTATTCATAACCAATGGATTATTGTTCATAAATTTCAACATTTAGTTATAAGCCATATGCACGAAATCAGCAATGCCACGAAATATAAAGTGTAGATGCGTAATGACAACCTCTTGTTGCCTTGATAATCAAATTAAGGTGGTCTTGCTCAACCCAAAATGTAAAGAATCAATTTAATTTTTAGGTGAAAGTCGTTTTAATGATTTATATATTATTATCTAACACACCTCTCACTAGGGGTGTGCGCAGTCTGGATTGGATCGGTTTTGGAAGCAAAAATCATCTGATCCAATCCCTTCGGTTTGATCATGTAATCATCCATTCGGTTTGAATTTCTTTTCAAATCCGATCCAATGCAATTTTTTTCGGTTTGGATTGGATCGGTTTTCAATTTTTTGAAAATCCTAAAATTTGTTTCATGATTATTGTGCAAATAACATCTTATGTATATATTGACTTTGTAAGGTTTTTTGTTGAAATACAAAAGCATCAGTAAATGATAATATAGCTTTTTTTTTGCCAATGAGAAAAGAAGCTCTATAGATATGAAATTTTGTTGATGAGATGTGATTAGACTTTTTCTTGGATTTAGTTGATGGGTTAATAGGTCTTGGGTTTAGAAATTTTTAGACTATGATTGGAGAAAGGCCCAAGTAGGTAGAGAAAAATTAATATATTGGATCGGTTTGGATTTGATCGGTTTTCACCAATCAATCCAAAAACCGATCCAATCCAATTAAAATTTGCGATTTTTTTTCGGTTTTTGGTTTTTCAATTTTCGGTTTTTCGGTTATCGGTTTTTCGGTTTGGTCACTGATGCTCACCGGCAAGTGTACCGATCGCACAAGTAATATAATGATAAGTAGAATATCGTCTCCACAGGGATTGGGTCGAATATCAATTAATAATTCTTTTCAGGAATGGATGAGTTCAAATGGTTTTGAGAAATATTGTCGATTGGTTTAACATTGAGAACTGAAATTAAAGACTTATTTTTGTAATTTTTGTTTATGAGAAATAGACAATAAAAATAAGAATTGATTTTTCTAAATGTATGAAAAGCATTGTAGCTAGAGCGCACTCACCTTATGATCCTCACTTCTTATTTTGGATTGACTTACAATATTCATTTATAAAATTACTCGGATAAATTATTATCTAAAATAATTAGTTAAATCCCAATCACTTGGCAATTTAACCCTTTAATCTCAATTGGAATCCTAATCCCTTAACAACCCCTCATGAAAATTAAGCAATGAACTCAATAATTTAGGCTTCCGCAATTCAATACACATATATTCCTAGCATGCAT
Organism: Gastrolobium bilobum; assembly: GCF_033153095.1. Classification (NCBI taxonomy): domain Eukaryota; kingdom Viridiplantae; phylum Streptophyta; class Magnoliopsida; order Fabales; family Fabaceae; genus Gastrolobium; species Gastrolobium bilobum. Next base: position 23,303 of record NW_026897696.1, on the reverse strand, counting down.
ACGAACCGTTATCCTACTCCCTTTCAGGATTAAAACCCCAATATTTCTATCTAGGGTTCTAACCCTCAGACTATTATCAACTGTTAGAGTGATCAATTCTAATAAAGAAAATATAAATTACGAACAGGGTAGAGATAAAGATAATTATATAAACGAAGAATTATAAATCAATCCAGCGTAAAAAGGGTTCACATAAGGCTCGTGACCCTAACTACAATAAAAAGTAAATTAGCCAAACATAATCATAGCTAAAAATCAAATATTCAATGAAAGCATCAAATTAAAGTTAAATAGATGAAGAAGAAGAACTGTGGAAGAAACCTCCTGAGCTCTGCCGTCGGCCTCCTTCTGAATGGAATAGGTCTCCCCCAGGGTTCTGTTAAGAGGATATATTTATAAGCCTCTTTTATTCTTTCAAAAATACCCTTCTGAAAACACGGTACTTCTTTCCCGTAAATCGGCGCCAGTTGGCGCTGGTGTGGCGCACGTTTGCGCGGAGTTACTGTCAAATTGTGAAAAACCGGAACCAATTGTACGTGAACTGGCGCAAGTTGGCGCCATCATTCTTCTTTCTTGGCGCCACTTGGCGCCATTCCTCCTACTTTTTTGGCGCACAATGGCGCCATTATTTTGCATAGATGTGGCGCTAGTTGGCGCCAATTTGGTGCCACTAGGCGCCACTCAAAAAGTCTTCGCTGCAAAGTTCGCAATCCAGCGCCAGTTGGCGCCAGTCTGCGCCATTCTGCTGACATTTGTACTGTGATACATCCGTGTGGAGTTGCATTAAGAGGATTTTTATAATTTGTAATTTTCACTCCTCTTTTTCCTGTAAAAACACAACCAAAAAGTGAATATTATTGACATAGAAAGAATCAATATAAATAGCAAATATTTATTTAAATTGCTCTCTTATGACTCAATTCTTATCAATTTTGACACAGAAAAACCACACTTGCCAGAGGCACATCAAATCATTCCCAGATTTAAACGTTGTTGTCCCCAGCAATGTACAAGACTCAATCCCGGAAACAATTAATTAATCCAGCATAACATCACACAGACAATCAATAGATCACTATGCTAAGCATGACTGAATCAATGCAAAGAACTCCTAACAATGCCTTCTATTCTCATGAAAATGTCAGAATCTAGCTTGAACACCCCTTACCAAGATAAACATATAACACTCAGCACTCAAGTGTTTGAGGGAGTAACAATCACTCAATCCATCACAGCAATAACATTACCATAAGCTTGATCATATTCTCAAAAATTCTTAAATATGAAGAATCAAACACATGCATCAATTGATCAAAAGGACTTCACAGGTTGTAACTTGGCCGGGTTAATGGGTAGGAATATATGGACAGTAACTCAAACAACAATGAGATTGAAAAACTGGTATTATTTCACTTTAACACATTCAACTCAATGGTTTTGCTCCACTCAGATTCCCACAGAATTTTAGGAATTAATTCCTATCAACCACCTTTTTTTTACATTCACCCTTTTTCTTTTTCTTGCTTTTTCTTTTCTTTTCTCTTTTTTTCTCTTTTTTTTCTTTTGTTTTAAGGGCACATATGAAATTTTACCTCCCCTAATTACTTGACCTTTGCGGAGCTTACCTCAATTTCTTTATTTTATTTTTCAACACATCATTAATTCAATCTCAATTAAGGTAAGTCACATGGATATGGGCTAAGCCATCAATCAGGAATTATGAACAAAAAGGCTTAGGCTCAAAGGGGTTAGCAATGGAAAAATTCATACAGGTGGGTTATTTTTTGCCAATAGCTAACAAGAACAAAATGTCTTTATCATATCAACCAATGCATGCATCTCAGAGAAACAGAGCAAGTTCTAGAATGCTATCACAGTGAGGTCTCTCAGAATAAAATAAGTGTTTAAGCACTAAACCTCACCAGCTATGATGTCAAGCTAGACTTCCACAAGAAATATCAGGCATCATTAATCATTCAATCACAAAATTCAGGCAAACGAGCAATCATGAAGTCTACTCATGCCCATACAATATCATGCGAGAAGTTCATACAACATGCTTCCCAAAATTCAGTCAAGCACATTAACTAGATAAGCACATTTAAACCTGAGAATTGCTTGAAAAATATTTTCCAAAATTTGTTTTTTTAGATAAAAATAAAGAGCACACAAAATACTACAAAAATAACTAAGAAAAATAAAAGAGTTAGAATATCTCCCCTGATAGAAGAATTGCAGCAGTTCTAAGATGCAAGCCTACCATTCCCAGATTTAGAGAATTGCTGTCCTCGGTAATAATTAAACCACAGGAAGGAAGAAAAACCTGCACAATGGAACAAACAGTGGCATATAGGATAAACTATAATGCACACATTAAAACATCAGAAAGAGATATACCAACACAAAACAACTAAAAATACGAAACAAAAAAATAAACTAATATACAAAATCTCCGTCAGCAAGGAGATAACAATCATCAATGTCATCCCCCTTAGCAGCGCGGGATGACTCAGCAAAAGAAAGATCCGGTGGTACTGGATGCCTTGGTGTATGAGACCACCATTTCCAGATTTGTTCCAAACAATGAAGTCATGTTAAGAACTCTTTGAGGCTTTGGTTTTTCTGAGAGATAGAGTCTCGGTGTCTCTTGTCAAACTTCAGCTTCCGGTGATTCATACCCATCCTCCAACTAGTATCAAAAAGTTTGACCACCTCCTTTCTTAGTACCTTCTTCAGTATAGGATGACGCCTCCTTTTGGGTTTCCTCCCAGGTTTGTCATCATCTTTCAGAGTTTGAGAAAGCTCCTTCAATTCCACTTTTGAGGTACCATCTTCTTTGTAATCTTCAACTTTTTCAGGAACCTCAACCGTTACATTTTTTTCTTCTTCCTTAAAGACTTCAAGATTAAAATAATCATCTTTGTGAGAAGACTGTTTTAGAGAATCAAAGACATGAATAGTAACTGTTTCATCATTCATTCTTAGCTCGAGCTTCCCGTTTTCAACATCAATCAGTGCTCGAGATGTAGCTAAGAAAGGTCTACCCAGCAAAAGAGGCATCTCAGCTCCCCCTTCCATGTCCAACACCACAAAATCAGCAGGAAAGATGAACTTGTCCACCTTCACAAGAACATCTTCCACTATTCCACTAGGCTTCCTTATAGACTTATCAGCAAGTTGAAGAGATGCCAAAGTAGGCCTCAACTCGGTGATCCCCAAGGATTTACAAATAGAAAGGGGCATCAAATTAATGCTAGCCCCAAGATCACATAATGCCCCAATTTTGGTGTTGCCAATTTCAATTTAAATATTGAAGCTCCCTGGATCACTAAGCTTGGGTGGAAACTTCTTCTGTATTATGGCATTACACTTCTCAGTGAGTGTTACTGTTTGGCACTCTTGCAGCTTATGCTTTCTTGATAACAAGTCCTTCATGAACTTAGCATAATCGGGCATGCAAGCCAGAGCTTCAGCAAAGGGAATGTTGACATGCAATTTCTTGAATGTATCAAGAAATCTATCATAATTTTGCTTCTGAGCATCCTTCTTGAATCTTTCAGGATAGGGTGCCATGCCTCTCACATATTCAGGACTCAGCTCAAACTTCTTCTTTTCAACTGGCTTCTCCACTTCAGCAGGTTTTTCAATTTCTTTTTCTTTTTCGGGCTCACCTGCAGTATCTAGCTTCTTCTCAGCTTCCACATTTATGCTCGGCTTTTCTGGAGCTGTCACCACTTTGCCACTTCTAGTTGTAACAAACATACAATCCTCCTTGGGATTTGTAACTGCGTTACTAGGGAAAGTGCCTGGAGTTCTATCAGCAACTTGCTTAGCCAGCTGGCCAATTTGATTCTCCAAATTCTTGATAGAAGCACTCATGTTTTTAGTATTGGCCCTAGTCTCTTCCATGAAGGCATTGGAGTGTTGAGCCATTTGTCCCACTAGCCTCTCCAAATCAGAAGGTTCCTTGGTTTGGACTGGTGGAGGCTGTAAGTAGTTGTTTGAATTGTAATCAAGGCTTGTGCCTTGGATCTTCCGTTGATAATTATTTCCTCCAGGAGCAAAATTCTGACCTCTTTGAACATTTTGCTGTTGAGGTCTTTGATCATACCAGATGCCATTCACTTGTACTTGCTGAGGTGAATCAGAAGGCATCTCAGGACATTCATTAGACTCGTGATTTCCCTGGCAATATTCACACACAACAGCAGCTTTAGTCTGAACAATAGAAAGCTGCATCTTGTCAAGCCTTGAGGTCAGGTTTGCTACCTGCTGAGATAGCAAACTATTTTCAGCCAGCACTGTAAGAACCCGCACCGTTAATTAAGGTATTTAATTAATAAATTACGAGAAAATAGGAAATGATTCCATAATTGACTCTAATAATTATTATGAGGCTTTAATAATTATAGTTAGTGAGTAATAATGCTGAAAGTCGCTTTTCGGAAGAAAAGTGCAGATACCGGTTCTGCTAGTCGGTATAAATGCATGCCGAAAAAGTATCCCAGAAAATTAATGTAAGTGCATGATAATTACTAGAATAATATGTAGGACTTGTAAAACGAGTTTCAAGTCCAGATAATGAGAACTGGTGCTGGAAACCGGTACTGGCTTGGAAAAGCGCGTACCGGAAAAGTGCTCAGAAAATTATAAGAAAAATATGATAAATCTTAGAAAATTACGTAGTTTCATAATCCAAAGTTTGGGATTAAAATGCTAAGCGTAGCAATTAAAGTTAATATTGTGTGTTTTATGGCTAAGTGGCTATATATATGCATTTTAGCACATAACCCTAGGCATACCAGAATTCCTACGTGAGGCACTTGGTGGGCTGAGGGTGGTTTACTGTTCCATTGCCTCCTTTCACCATTTTTGAACTCAAGTTGTCACCTTTACTTGATTTCTTCCCTCTTTGAGCTTGTTTACACTTAAGAACATGCATGGTGAGGAAGTGTGAGGGTGTATTCTGAGTTTCCATCCTCTGTGTGTGGGTGAGAGTGCTGGTTTTGGGTGGTGTGGTTGCTGAAAGCCATAGTTATGGCATTTTGGAGGTCCAAGTGGTGACCTTTGGTGAGAAGAACCAACCCTTGTGAAGCCATTTTCGTGCATCTTTCTTGAGTCAGACTGGAGGGGCTGTGTTGAGCTCCAAGAGCATCTCCTTCTCTGTTTTAAGCCTTTGGTATGTATACCAACCTTTGATCTTGAGTTTAATGCTTAAATATGAAAGCTTGATGCATATTAAGGTCAAAAGATGATAACTTGTTGTGGGGTAATGTTGAACACACCTAGAAATGCATGTTTAGGTGTTTAAAATCGGTAAAAACCCAACCTTGGAAGGATATCTTCACGAAAATGCAAAAACTGCATTCTGTCGTGAAATATCCGGATATCGGCCTGTGGAATATCCGGATATGGGATATCCGGATATGATATCCGGATATGTGTATTCGGATATGGGGTTTTGGGATATCTGGATAATAGATATCCGGATATGGGATTCTGGATATCCGGATATTGCATATCCGGATATGTCCAGTGAGATATCCGGATATTGCATATCCGGATATGGTCCCGAGGAATATCTGGATATTCTGGGATTTCGTAGAACAGTAGCTGTGCTGTGTGTACAGTAGGCTATTGGGGGTTTGTGGACCCTAGATTGATGGAGTTGAACTTCTGTATTTAATGGACTAAGCCAGAATCATGGGATTAAGGGCTTGTGGCTTTGTTAAAAGCTTTAAGACTTGAAAACGTAATGAAAAGGCGTTGTCTTAATATTGTATGCTTGTGGTGCATGTTGTTGATGTATTGTTGGTCCATAACAGATTGTGAATCTGCTGTGTTTGGACTTTGAGCTGTGGACTCTTGGCTTTTGGAGTTAGCTTGCAAGGTAAGCTTTCGTGTCCTCAGTTTAGCCATGTTGTGGTTCCACCATGTCCCATGGGGGTATGGTTTATGCATGTTGTGTACATGCTTTTGGATATTTGATATGTTGATTGAACTTTACATGTAATGGCTTTTAATATGCATGTGTTGTTTCATCTTGACGGGAAGCCTGAGTATGTAGCGCCATACAAGACGGTGTACCGGGGTGAATGGAAGTGGTACTTGCACGGTGTGTAGGTGATAGACGTATACCTGCACTGTCTCTGGCCAGTAGATTAGTATTGACACACATGACATGATTATCTGCTGCATTGCATTGTTTTAGAAATGATAAATGATAAACTGCTTTTGAACTTATATTGCACATGTATGTGAGCTTGGGGTGGAAGATCCTTGAGGACTCACTGACTTACTGAGATTTCTAGATTAGATATCTTACCCCACGTTTGGGGAATGCTTATTTCAGGATCAGGTAGTATGGGTACTGATGCCTCAGGCGGCCGGAGGCCGGAGCTTAGCTGATTATGTTTTACTGCTTTATGTTAGCATGACTGGATTTGGATGCTGTTTATGTTTTCCGCTATTTATTGATATGTTGTTGTTGAGATTGATGTTGGGCATGTTGCCTTATTTGAGTGAGCATGAGGATTGTCCATGACACTTTATGTTAGTGCTTTTGATTTGGAGTTGTATAAACTAATAGATGGTCTGGTCTACGTTGTTGTAGTTCCGTGACTAGAGCCACACTTTTATTATCTATGTTATGAGATATTTCAGTTAGCTGTTTATTTGCAATTACATACAGGTGATGTTTTATTAATTGATTATTAAGCAAGCTGGTAATGTTAATGGCATCATAATTGAAAAGAAAAAGTAATTCCGCATTTTTAATTAAGCGCAGCTTAATACGATATTATGATAACATTGCCGGATATATACGGGGTGTTACATTTATGGTATCAGAGCAATGGTTCGAGGGAAAAGCCTGTATGTATTGCAATTGCTAGGTTGCTTGGTTGTGTCTGTCTTTGTGTTTACTCCGTCGAATTTTATTATGATGCTGTATATGTGATCACATTGCGTGGGCCTGATCAACTCATAATTTGTGTAACTTGTGCAGAGTCATGGTAAGGTCCGGGAGAACATGAGAGACTTCTGAGGATCAATCCGATCCTATCCTGACTGCATTGGCTGAGATGCAGGCGGCTAGGTTAGCCGATCAGGAGGCCGCTAGAGTGGCCAACGCGGCAATGATGGAAGCTGTTCGCGAGGCGAACCGGATAGCCGCAGCTGAGGTTCGTAAAGCGAACCGGAGGACCACTGAGGAAGTCCTCGAGGCGAACAAGATGGCGAACATGACGAAGATGAGAGTCATGTTGGAGGAGATGAGGGCTGGTCCTGCTGTAGGCCATGCTCCACCACCGCCACCACCGCCACCGCCTCCACCTAGTGTTCAGGAGGAGAGCCATAGTCACATCGGCAGTGCTACTCATGCCACTGAGACGGGGGAGCCCCTTTTGGGGATTGCTGAGGATCGTGATGTGATCGATCGCCGGCAGAATGCTTTCAGGAAGCATAAGCCACCTGTGTTTGAGGGGTCTTTGGATCCTATTGCTGCTGCGAGATGGCTAGAGTCGCTGGACAAGATTTTTCGGGTCATGCAGTGTACAGACCCACAGAAGTTGATGTTCTCGACTTACATGCTGGAGGGCGATGCCTATGAGTGGTGGACGCACACCTCTCGTGCTTTTGAGAGGCAGGGCCGTGTCATGATGTGGCCATTCTTTGAGGAGTGCTTTCTGGGCCGATACTTTCCCTATGATGCGCAGGAGAGGGAGAAGGGAGAGTTTGATCGTTTGGTACAGGGCTCGATGTCTGTTGATGAGTACCTGGCAAAGTTTAATGAGCTAGTGAAGTTTGCACATTTCCGGATGGTTCCTCCTACTCCTTTGTTTCTGGCAGCTAAGTTCCGCAGGGGACTTAGTGAGGTGATTGTTGAGCATCTTGCTGGTGCTGCTTCGAGGGACTTTGGTACACTGGTTCAGCAGTGTAAGGACATCGAGGATGTTTGCGTGGCAAGCAAGGCCATGAGGGCCAAGGTTGAGGAGAGCAAGGGAACAGGTGGTTCCACTCCTGCTCCTACTTCTTGGAAGGATAGGAGGTTTGCTGATAAGGGCAAGGGAAAGCAGTTAGCGACTAGGCAGGCGCCTGGTCAGTTCAAGAGAGCTGTTTCACATCAGGGGAGTTCTGCTAGGCCTCCTACCACTCTGAGATGTTCGGGATGTGGGAAGGAGCATGTGGGACGCTGTGCTACGGGGCAGTGGTTGTGCTTCAAGTGTGGCAAGGAGGGCCACTTCTCTAGAGATTGTCCGTCGTCGACGGCGAGAGCTGCAACTGTTCAGGCAGTTCCTTTGCAGATGGTTCCGATGGCATCTTCTTCGGCACCTGCAGTGCCACATTCTGTTGGGAGAGTGTATACACTAGATAGGCAGCAATCGGACCGCGCTCCGAACCTTGTTAGAGGTATTGTGTCTATTGGTGATTCTTTTGTGGATGCTATCTTTGATTCCGGGGCTACTCATTCGTTTGTTGCTACCCCGATTGCTTTGGGGCTTGAGTTGCCCAGTGCTGTGCTTTCTCCACCGTTGCGGGTGACTACCGCCACCGGAAAGATTTGTGATTCTACCACTGTACATCGCGATGTAGCGTTTCAGTGGGTTGGCCGTGAGTTCTCGGTAGATCTGATAGGGTTGCCGATGGCCAACCTTGAGATTATTCTGGGCATGGATTGGTTGTCTAGAAATTGTGCATTGATTGATTGCTGTGCAAAGCGCGTGGTGATGTCTCCGTGTGATTCCACAGCTAGTTCCTCGCCATACATTTCACTGCTGCAGGCCAGGAGAGCGCTGCGAGCAGGGGCATTGGGTTATGTCATGTTGGGTGGTTTGGTGAGTGGGACACATGAGGATATCACTGGCATTCCTGTGGTGGGGGAGTTCCTTGAGGTGTTTCCTGAGGAGATTCCTGAGTTTCCGCCACAGCGGGAGATAGAGTTCTCCATTGACTTGTTGCCCGGTGTGGGGCCGATTTCTTTAGCTCCTTATCGGATGTCGCCACCGGAGTTGGCTGAGCTGAAGAAGCATATTGAGGATCTTTCGGTGAAAGATTTCATTAGACCGAGTGTGTCTCTTTGGGGAGCACCGGTCATCTTTGTGAAGAAGAAGGACGGGACAATGCGATTGTGCACCGACTACAGGCAGTTGAACAAGGTGACAATCAAGAACAAGTATCCTCTTCCTCGGATTGATGATCTGTTGGATCAGCTCAGGGGTGCTTGTGTGTATTCCAAGATTGATCTCCGGTCCGGATACCATCAGATTCGGGTGAAGCCGGAGGATGTCCCGAAGACCGCGTTTCGTTCGAGATACGGTCATTTTGAGTATTTGGTGATTCCGTTTGGACTCACAAATGCGCCGGCAGTGTTCATGGATTACATGAACAGGATTTTCCAGCCGTATCTGGATCAGTTTGTGATTGTCTTCATTGATGATATTCTGATCTACTCCAAGACTGAGGAGGAGCATGTGGAGCATCTGAGGATAGTTCTGCAAGTGCTGAAGGAGAAAAAGCTTTATGCTAAACCTTCCAAGTGTGATTTTTGGCTCAAATCAGTCAAGTTTCTGGGGAATGTGATTTCAGCAGATGTAGTTGCAGTGGATCCCAACAAGATTGAGGCCGTGTTGGATTGGGAGAGACCCAAGACAGCTACGGAGGTGAGGAGCTTCTTAGGTTTGGGAGGTTACTATCGGAGGTTCATCAAGGGTTTTTCCACGATGGTTCTCCCTTTGACTCGCCTTACCCGAAAGGAGACTCCATTTGTGTGGACTCACGAGTGTGAGGCGTGCTTCCAGGAGTTGAAGGAGAGATTGACTTCTTCACCAGTGTTGATCCTTCCTGATCCTGAGGAGCAGTTTGAGCTTTACTGTGATGCTTCTGGAAAGGGGCTGGGCTGTGTGCTGATACAGTCTGGTAGAGCTGTTGCTTTTGCTTCAAGGCAGTTGAAGCCTCATGAGGAGAACTACCCGACTCATGATTTGGAGTTGGCTGCGATTGTGTTTGCTTTCAAGATTTGGAGGCATTATCTTTTTGGTTTGAGGTTTGTGGTGTTCAGTGACCACAAGAGTTTGAAGTACCTGTTTGACCAGAAGGAGTTGAACATGAGGCAGAGGAGATGGATGGAGTTCATAAAGGACTACGACTTTGAGCTTAGGTATCATCCTGGCAAGGCCAATGTGGTAGCTGATGCTTTGATTCGGAAATCCAGTAGTTCATCCAGTTTGCTACTTGGTAACTTCGACATGGTTGAGAAGTTCCGCCACTTGGCAGTGACCGCTCCGTGTGCGAGCGTACTTCTCGGGTTGGAAGCATCAGATGTCGTCAACGAGCTGTTAGAAAAGATTAAAGAGGCACAAGTTCAGAGAGAGTGTCTAGATTATGTGAAGAACCAAGACGGTGTGTCTTGGAATGATGATGGATTGCTTTTGTTCCAGCGGAGGATTGTGGTTCCTCGAGGTCCGTTGACAGAAGAGGTTATGGCAGAAGGCCATAAGGGTCAGTTTTCTATCCACCCTGGTGCTACTAAGATGTACTAAGACTTGAAGAAGAACTTCTGGTGGCCGGGCATGAAGAAAGATGTTGTTATCTTTGTGTCCAAGTGTTTGGTTTGCCAGAAGGTGAAGATTGAACACCAGAAGCCGTCTGGTAAACTTCAACCTCTTGAGATTCCGGAGTGGAAATGGGAGAGCATTTCCATGGACTTCGTTGGGGGTTTGCCGAAGACTCAGGTTGGCTGTGACTCGATATGGGTCATTGTGGACAGACTGACGAAGTCTGCCCATTTTCTTCCAGTGAAGGTGAGCTTCACTACAGAGCAGTTGGCCAGATTGTATGTTCGCGAGATTGTGAGGCTTCACGGGGTGCCCGTGAGTATCATCAGTGATAGGGACCCGAAGTTCACATCTCGGTTCTGGGAGGCGCTGCAGGGAGCTTTTGGTACACAGTTGAGATTGAGTACCGCCTATCACCCTCAGACTGATGGACAGACTGAGCGGACTATCCAGACCTTGGAGGACATGTTGCGGGCTTGCACGTTGGAGCAGGGCTCGGCATGGGATAAGTACCTTCCTTTGGTGGAGTTTTCGTATAACAACAGTTTCCATGCTAGCCTGGGCATGGCGCTCTACGGTAGGAGGTGTCGTACACCTACCTGCTGGTCGGAGGTTGGGGATCTTGAATTGTTTGGCTTGGATTTTGTCCAAGATACCACCCTGCAGATCCAGATGATCAGGGAAAAGCTGAAGCAGGCGCAGAATCGTCAGAAGAGCTACTACGATGTCAAGCATCGACCACTGGAGTTCAGTGAGGGTGAGCACGTGTTTGTGAGACTTTCACCTGTCACCAGTGTTGGACGGGCACTCGGAGTGAGGAAGCTGAGCCCGCGGTTTATTAGGCCATACCAGATTCTTGGTAGAGTAGGACCTGTTGCTTACCGGCTTGCCTTGCCTCCGAACCTGGCCAACATCCACGACGTGTTTCACGTGTCTCAGCTTCGAAGGTACATAGCAGACCCTTCGCACGTGGTGCAACCGGATGATGTGGAAGTTCGGGAGAACTTAAAGACTCCCGTAGGACCACAAAAGATTCTCGATCGTGGCGAGAAGCAGCTAAGGAGCAAGATCATTCCGATGGTCAAGGTGCAGTGGACCGGAAGGACTCCTGAGGAGTGTACTTGGGAGAGATAGGACGAGCTTCTCCGGCAGTACCCCGAGTTTCGACCAGGTATGTTTCTGATTTTGAGGTCAAAATCCTAAAAAGGTGGGGTGAATGTAAGAACCCGCACCGTTAATTAAGGTATTTAATTAATAAATTACGAGAAAATAGGAAATGATTCCATAATTGACTCTAATAATTATTATGAGGCTTTAATAATTATAGTTAGTGAGTAATAATGCTGAAAGTCGCTTTTCGGAAGAAAAGTGCAGATACCGGTTCTGCTAGTCGGTATAAATGCGGGCCGAAAAAGTATCCCGAAAAATTAATGTAAGTGCATGATAATTACTAGAATAATATGTAGGACTTGTAAAACGAGTTTCAAGTCCAGATAATGAGAACTGGTGCTGGAAACCGGTACTGGCTTGGAAAAGCGTGTACCAGAAAAGTGCTCAGAAAATTATAAGAAAAATATGATAAATCTTAGAAAATTATGTAGTTTCATAATCCAAAGTTTGGGATTAAAATGCTAAGCGTAGAAATTAAAGTTAATACTGTGTGTTTTATGGCTAAGTGGCTATATATATGCATTTTAGCACATAACCCTAGGCATACCAGAATTCCTACGTGAGGCACTTGGTGGGCTGAAGGTGGTTTACTGTTCCATTGCCTCCTTTCACCATTTTTGAACTCAAGTTGTCACCTTTACTTGATTTCTTCCCTTTTTGAGCTTGTTTACACTTAAGAACATGCATGGTGAGGAAGTGTGAGGGTGTATTCTGAGTTTCCATCCTCTGTGTGTGGGTGAGAGTGCTGGTTTTGGGTGGTGTGGTTGCTGAAAGCCATAGTTATGGCATTTTGGTGGTCCAGGTGGTGACCTTTGGTGAGAAGAACCAACCCTTGTGAAGCCATTTTTGTGCATCTTTCTTGAGTCAGACTTGAGGGGCTGTGTTGAGCTCCAAGAGCTTCTCCTTCTCTGTTTTAAGCCTTTGGTATGTATACCAACCTTTGATCTTGAGTTTAATGCTTAAAAATGAAAGCTTGATGCATGTTAAGGTCAAAAGATGATAACTTGTTGTGGGGTAATGTTGAACACACCTAGAAATGCATGTTTAGGTGTTTAAAATCGGTAAAAACCCAACCTTGGAAGGATATCTTCACGAAAATGCAGAAACTGCATTCTGTCGTGAAATATCCGGATATCGGCCCGTGGAATATCCGGATATGGGATATCCGGATATGATATCCGGATATGTGTATTCGGATATGGGGGTTTTGGCATATCTGGATACTAGATATCCGGATATGGGATTCTGGATATCCGGATATTGCATATCCGGATATGTCCAGTGAGATATCCGGATATTGCATATCTGGATATGGTCCCGAGAAATATCCGGATATTCTGGGATTTCGTAGAACAGTAGCTGTGCTGTGTGAACAGTAGGCTATTGGGGGGTTTGTGGACCCTAGATTGATGAAGTTGAACTTCTGTATTTAATGGACTAAGCTAGAATCATGGGATTAAGGGCTTGTGGCTTTGTTAGAAGCTTTAAGACTTGAAAACGTAATGAAAAGGCGTTGTCTTAATATTGTATGCTTGTGGTGCATGTTGTTGATGTATTGTAGGTCCATAACAGATTGTGAATTTGCTGTGTTTGGACTTTGAGCTGTGGACTCTTGGCTTTTGGAGTTAGCTTGCAAGGTAAGCTTTCGTGTCCTCGGTTTAGCCATGTTGTGGTTCCACCATGTCCCATGGGGGTATGGTTTATGCATGCTGTGTACATGCTTTTGGATATTTGATATGTTGATTGAACTTTACATGTAATGGCTTTTAATATGCATGTGTTGTTTCATCTTGACGGGAAACCTGAGTATGTAGCGCCATACAAGACGGTGTACCGGGGTGAATGCAAGTGGTACTTGCACGGTGTGTAGGTGATAGACGTATACCTGCACTGTCTCTGGCCAGTAGATTAGTATTGACACACATGACATGATTATCTGCTGCATTGCATTGTTTTAGAAATGATAAATGATAAACTGCTTTTGAACTTATATTGCACATGTAAGTGAGCTTGGGGTGGAAGATCCTTGAGGACTCACTGACTTACTGAGATTTCTAGATTAGAGATCTTACCCCACGTTTGGGGAATGCTTATTTCAGGATCAGGTAGTATGGGTACTGATGCCTCAGGCGGCAGGAGGCCGGAGCTTAGCTGATTATGTTTTACTGCTTTATGTTAGCATGACTGGATTTGGATGTTGTTTATGTTTTCCGCTATTTATGTTATGTTGTTGTTGAGACTGATGTTGGGCATGTTGCCTTATTTGAGTGAGCATGGGGATTGTCCATGACACTTCCTGTTAGTACTTGTAGTTTGGAGTTGTATAAACTGTTAGATGATCCGGTCTACGTTGTTGTAGTTCCGTGACTAGAGCCACACTTATATTATCTATGTTATGAGGTATTTCAGTAGCTGTTTTATTGCAATTACATACAGGCGATGTTTTATTAATTGATTATTAAGTAAGTTGGTAATGTTAATGGCATCATAATTGAAAAGAAAAAGTAATTCCGCATTTTTAATTAAGCGCAGCTTAATACGATATTATGATAACATTACCGGATATATACGGGGTGTTACACAAGCCATAAGCCCTTAATCACATGATTCTGACTTACATTAATTAATTACAGAAGTTCAACTTCCTCAAACTAGGGACCACAAACCCATAGATCAGTTCTGGATGAACAGTACGCTACTGTTCCTCGCAAACCCAGAATATCCAGATATTCCTCGGGGACATATCCGGATATGCAATATCCGGATATCTCACAGGAAATATCCTGATATCCAATATCCGGATATCACTCTGGAAATATCCGGATATCCAGATCCCCATATCCGGATATCAGTATCCGGATATCCATATCTGGATATCAATATCTGTTAGTATATGGATGTCCTAGAGACAATCTTTTAATTAGATTAGGACATATGTGGACCTTTGTATTGTCGCAAATAAATAAAAGCACTACTTATACTGTTTCATATTTTGTCTCAATATTACTGTTAATATTTTATATGAGTAACTGGATAAACCCCTTGGAATAAAATAGGTATCTCTTGAGTATCTGTGATGAGATCACGATCATGAGGATTCAAGGATACTGGATATTTATTCTTAATTTTATGTTCCTAGTCTAGAGACACTGAGAATGGGGATCAGTGATCTCGGGCAAGACTAGCACAACTTATCTACTTGTATTCGGATGCAAGGTAAAAACCTCATGAGTTACAGATATGGAGATGTCTTAGCTAAAGTCGTGGGTGGATCTATAAGGGTATAACTCGCACTGAACAGACCCACAAAAGAGACTCTATGAGGAAATCTCACAGAGAGTATCATTAGAGTAGTCTCTTTATATTTGGGTATGTCTTTCCATAGACCGGAAGTTATTACCTAGACTGTGTTCTAGAAGGCATGCTTTGACGGTATACCTCGTCTGCCTGAAACATGGAGACTCATAGGTGTTGGGCTTGTCCTCAAAGAGCACAGGGCTAGGGTGATAAGCTGAAGGAATTCGTCAAATCTCTGTGAGAGATAAGGTTATCTGTAAACCGGAGAAATCGGGATGACATTTACAGGGACTCGGGAATCTATGGATAGTAAAAGAGATCATGAGATGATCTGTCTTTAGAGTCAATAAATTGAAGATTCCCTATTTAGAATAAAGCTTACCCTAAACCGCAAGGGTTGATACGCTTCCTTACCCTAGGTTTTATGGTAAGGTAACCGAGACGAAAAGAAATACATACGGCAACCAAATATGTGTAATAGGATGATCAAGTCATTAATCTAACTATCTCTGGGGCAACAAAGCATTGCTAGTGCTCTGTGTTGTCATTAAATGGGTTGTGGGCTTGTTGGGCCCGAGCCCATTTATGTCAGTGGCTATGTTGGACCTAATGGGTCACACACTAACACCTTAATGTCATGATGATATAGCATTAAAGGTATTGGGCCTAATAATGGTTGTTAGCCCAAGATGAAGTTTGGAAGCCCACCTAAGAGGGAGAGGGCGCATGGTATTGTTAATGGGCTTGGATGGTCCAAGACATTACTAATTAATCTAATTAGTTAAATTAATTATCAAATATTTAAATTTTGAATTTTGAATCTGAATTTTGAATTTTGAATTTTGAAATTTGAATTTGAATTTGAAATTTGAATTTTGAAATTTGAAATTTGAATTTTGAATTTGAATTTGAATTTTGAAATTTGAAATTTGAATTTGAAATTTGAAATTGAAATTGAAATTTGAATTTGAATTTAGAATGTAAATGTTTGAACGTTTGAATTTAAATATTTGAATTCGAATTTGAATTGGCTATGAAAAGTTGTTTCATAACAAACGACTAAGATGAGATCTTATTGGAACAAATCCCTTGTATCAAAAGAAGATCTATGGAGATCTCCAAGGGCTGATTTGGGGCGCCATTTTGGTGGGAGATGATTGTCATCTTGTCAAACCAACAAGCTCCAATCAGATTTGGTTGTTGAGAGAATCAGTGGGCTAGTTGGTTCAAACTTGAATGCAACAGCTCAAATGTATCTGGACCCTTTTTGGGCTGAATTGGGGCACATGAATTGGTGGTCATATGATGACCATTGGTTCAGAATTTTGACTAGATAAAGACCTAGTCTTATGAGGATTCAAAGGGGAGGTTGTTGGGATTTTTGAATTGCAACAACTCCACCTTTGTCTCACTCACTTGTGCGCCACTTTCATTATAAGTAAAGTAAAATTCTGATTTGATACACTAATTTCTCTCCCTCTCTTGTGCGCCTAGTTGGTGAGTTCCTCCTTAAGGTTTTTCAAAAGAACCTAGCCAATTCTTCTATATACCATTCCCACTTTTGTGAAGTTTTCATTATAAGTAAAGTAAAATTCTGATTTGATACTCTAATTTCTCTCCCTCTCTTGTGCGCCTAGTTGGTGAGTTCCTCCTTAAGGTTTTTCAAAAGAACCTAGCCAATTCTTCTATATACCATTCCCACTTTTGTGAAGTTTTCATGCTGGAGACTTCACTCTTCTAAACACATATACCTAGCCTCCTTCTTCACCTATTGAGCGCATAGCAAGGAGACCACACTCAGCAGCCACTCACGCACAAAAACTGATGCATCAACCTAGGGTTGTGTGCATAAGTCCTATATATAGTCACTTAACCAATTAACAAACAGTATTAACTTTAATTGCTACACTTAGCATTTTAATCCCAAACTTTGGATTCTTAACCTACTCAATTTTACAAGAATTATCATATTTTTCTTATAATTTTCGGAGCATCTTTTCAGTACGCGCTTTTCATAGCCAGTACCAGTTTCTGGCACCAGTTCTCATTATTTTGACTTGAAACTCGTTTTGCAAGTCTTACATATTATTGTAGTAATTATCATGCACTTATTATAATTTTTCGGGATACTTTTTCGATACGCATTTATACCGACTAGCAGAACCGGTATCTGCACTTTTCTTCCGAAAAGCGACTTTCAGCATTCTTACTCACTATAATTATTAGAGCCTCATAATAAATATTAGAGTCAATTATGGAATTATTTCCTAATTTCACATAATTAGTTAATTAATTTCCTTAATTAACGGTGCGGGTTCTTACATTCACCCCACCTTTTTAAGATTTTGCCATCAAAATCAGAATATACATGTCTCGGAAATCGGGATACTGCCGGAGAAGCTCATCCTCTCGCTCCCAGGTACACTCCTCAGGAGTTCTTCCTGACCATTGCACTTTGACCATCGGAATGATCTTGCTCCTCAGCTACTTCTCGCCACGATCGAGAATCTTGAGTGGTCCGATGGGAGTTTTCAAGTTCTCCCGAACCTCCACATCATCCGGTTGCACCACGTGCGAAGAATCCGCTACATACTTGCTTGCGAAGTTGAGACACGTGAAACACGTCGTGTATGTTGGCTAAGTTCGGTGGCAAGGCAAGTCGGTAGGCAACAGGTCCTACTCTACCAATAATCTGGTATGGCCCAATAAACCGCGGGCTCAGCTTCCTCACTCCGAGTGCTCGTCCAACAGCGGTGACAGGTGAAAGTCTCACAAACACGTCCTCACCCTCACTGAACTCCAGTGGACGATGCTTGACATCGTAGTAACTCTTCTGGCAATTCTGCGCCTGCTTCAACTTTTCCCTGATCATCTGGATCTGTAGGGTGGTATCTTGGACAAAGTCCAAGCCAAACAACTCACGATCCCCACCCTCAGACCAGCAAGTAGGTGTGCGACACCTCCTACCGTAGAGCGCCTCGTAGGGTGCCATGCCCAGGCTAGCATGGAAATTGTTGTTATACGAAAACTCCACCAATGGAAGGTACCTGTCACATACTGCTCCAACGTGCAAGCCCGCAACATGTCCTCCAAGGTCTGGATAGTCCGCTCAGTTTGTCCATCAGTCTGAGGGTGATAGGCTGTACTCAGTCTCAACTGAGTCCCAAAAGCTCTTTTTTGGTAATTTTTTAAGCCACTTCTTAGTTCTAAAGTTCTTTTTTCATGAATCACCAATTAATCATTGCGTCCATTCCTGGGAAAGGAAAAAAACTAAATTGAAAATTATAATGGATGGTTCAAAGTTATCTACAGTGTCAAATTAATATCATATTATTTCTTATATCTAGTCACATTACAAGAAAAAATATATTAAAAAAAAATATTCCAGAAAAATAATGGTCATTAATTAAGCCGATATTATATTTCATATCTTCTTCAGTAACTTCGTCAAGAAACTTCTTTGCTAGGAAAATATTTAAATGTAAGTAATCATATCAATTCCGCTTCTAGGTTGATATCATATTTGAACTACATATAAGTTGTGATTGACTAACACAACTCATCCCGCGTTCTTAATTATGGAAGTTTTTGTGATTAAGAATATTTTGATATTTTATTGATGTAATAATTCAAAATAAAAACGGCAAAACGAGATCTTCTTCCTACCCGTTAATGCAGATATTGATTTGATTTAATTATTTTTTATTTTAAGTGTGTTTAATATTGATTGGTTTGTAATCAAATATAATTATTCTTAGAAAATTTACTTTTTTATTTTTAGGGGTGTATAATGTTGATTGGACTGTAGTCCCCCGTTATCATAATCTTCCCTTTTTCTTTTTAAAGGCGTATATGAATGAGAAGTGATAGAATGAATCAGATTTATATTAAATGAAATTTGAAGAGATATTTTCCTTTTATTCTTCTTATTTGATTTATGTTTGCGTTAACTACCCGTACACTAAGGTAGGAGTGTTCGTTGTCTGGATTGGATCGGTTTTGGAAGCAAAAATCATCCGATCCAATACCTTCGATTTGATCTTATAATCATCTATTCGGTTTGTATTTTTTTTCAAATCCAATCCAATTTTTTTCGGTTTGGATTGGACCGGTTTTCTGAAAATCTAAAATTTATTTCATGATTATTGTGTAAATAACATCTTTTGTATATATTGACTTTGTAAATTTTTTTTTTTTGATTACTGATGAAACCTCCAAAACAGAATTTTCGGTTCTTGATTTGTTACTTAATTAATCATTGAAGTTGTAAATTCTTGTTTCAATTTAGAGGCTTTATCATCACTAAACGATTGTTATGCAATTCATGCTTCAAATTGCAGATTTGAATATGAAATTATTGGTATTAATTTTGATTTATTTTTTCTTTATTCATTTGAGATGAATAACATAAGTAGTGCGTTCATTATAGTAAAAGTCGATAGCTTTTTGTAACGAGTTTTGATAGGTTTGTGATTGACTATCACTAAGAAAATTTATATATCTTAAGGAATTGGAATGGAAATTGATTCACCACAAATTCCACAATACAGCCTCTAGCTAATTAGCCGTAATTTTGTGCGAAATATAACTTCCGTATAAATTTTGAATAATTATAGATTGCAACAGATTGGTGACGGAATAATGCTTTTTTATTACATTGATTCTATAACAGATTCATGAAAGAAATAAATAATGGATTTTATGTTACAATTAATTTTAAATGGAATGCAGATTTATTTATTTTTTATATAACAATCTCATTAGCTGTCATAATATCCTTTTTCATAATTTATATACTAAATTGCAATAAAAATCAATAAATTTGAAAACATCAAACAGAATGGGTTTCCCCCCTAATTAAGTTGGTTTCTTTCACTCATCATTCATTGGTACAAAATTAGAAAATAGTCAACGTCTGCATTCATAACAAAAATATTTAAATTTCTTACTGTGGTAGAAATTTATGAAAGGTTTTTAAAAGGATTAATCCACTTCGATAATCTCTACACCTCAAAAGGATTAATCTTAGGTTGTCAGTTGAGAATACCTTAATAAAGAAACTAATAAAAAGTTCAATTGATAGCTTCTCAAAACGAGTTTTAACAGGTTTGTGATTGGTTACCGATGAAATTCCAAGGAAAGTTATACATACGAAGGAATTGGAATGGAAATTGATTGACCAGAATACAGCCTGTTGCTAATTAATAGTAATTTTGTGCGAAAAATAACTTCCATATAAATTTTGAATAATTATAGATTGCAACAGATTTGTGATGGAATAATATTTTTTATTATGTTGATTCTATAACAGATTCACGAAAGAAAGAAATAATGAATTTATTTATCTCACAATTAATTTGCAATGGAATACATATTTATTTATTTATTACATAACAATCTCATTACCTATCATAATTCTTGATCTCTTTTTGGACTTCGTAATATTCTTGATATATAGTGTTGCATTTGTTAACTTATTAAATTTCTTTCTTAAACTTCTTTTTTAATATTGTTACAAGTTATACCACTTTTGAAGTCTTTTTTCCATACTCATTTATTATCATCAAAACTCTTGCATAATCGAAAACTCTGTTTTGAAAGAAGCACTGTTTCACATAATAGATGAAATTATTAGCATTTGATCTTAATATAAATCAGAGCACGGTATTAAGGGATCTAACTTAAGTCCGAGTTTGTCCAAATATAAAAATTTGAATTAGGAAATTCAAGGATACCCTAAATGCAGTTATTCTAGAAAACATAGGTCAATCAATTTTTTTTTTGTTATACCGAACATATTTATCTTTTTGAGATGAGTGCGTCGCCTGAATATATATCTCCTCAAACTTTAATTATTTGAGCTAATTATAGGATTAAATCTCATTTTTTTCCCTACCTATTCAACATGTGTTGTCAATTGAGCTACACTCATTAGGTGTCAATTAAACATGACCTATATTTTGAAGGAAGCTTTAAGGGATGTGTTTTGAGCATTTAAATGACCTAACTTTTCATTCCTAAAACTGTCTTAATTTTTTTATATTGATTTGATTTAATTATTTTTTATTTTAAGTGTGTTTAATATTGATTGGTTTGTAATCAAATATAATTATTCTTAGAAAATTTACTTTTTGATTTTTAGGGGTGTATAATGTTGATTGGACTGTAGTCCCCCGTTATCATAAACTTCCCTTTTTCTTTTTAAAGGCGTATATGAATGAGAAGTGATAGAATGAATCAGATTTATATTAAATGAAATTTGAAGAGATATTTTCCTTTTATTCTTCTTATTTGATTTATGTTTGCGTTAACTACCCGTACACTAAGGTAGGGGTGTTCGTTGTCTGGATTGGATCGGTTTTGGAAGCAAAAATCATCCGATCCAATACCTTCGATTTGATCTTATAATCATCCATTCGGTTTGTATTTTTTTTCAAATCCAATCCAATCCAATCCAATTTTTTTCGGTTTGGATTGGACCGGTTTTCGGTTTTCTGAAAATCCTAAAATTTATTTCATGATTATTGTGTAAATAACATCTTTTGTATATATTGACTTTGTAAATTTTTTTTTTTTGAAATACAAAAGCATTAGTAAACTATAATATAGTTTTTTTTTGCAATGAAATATGAAGCTCTACAAAGATAAAATTTTGTTGATGAGATTTGACTAAATTTTTTCTTTTGTTTAGTTAATGTGTCTTGGATTTAGAAATTTTTAGGTTATGATTAGGAAAAGATTCAAGTAGGTAGAGGGGAGTTAATATATTGAATCGGTTTGAATTGGATCGGTTTTCATCAACCCATCCAAAAACCGATCCAATCCAATTAAAATTTGCGGTTTTTTTTTCGAGTTTTTGTTTTTCGGTTTTCGGTTATCGGTTTTTCGGTTCGGTCACCGCGGTTTGAATCAGTTTGGATCGGTTGATGAACACCCCTACACTAAGTTATTATCAATCAAGTTGTGAACAAAACTTAAGACGTCGGTTCTTGTTACTTCTGAGAATTTAAAAAAAAAAAATTGTGCAGCTATTCTTTTTTCCGTAAAACTAATTATTTAAATTTAAATAACACAATAACATAATTTAAAAAATAAACTTCAAGATGAATTAAAAACTTAAATTCTAAGTTTATAAAATTAAATTTTCACCAACTAAAAATTTATATAATGTTTATGATAAAAGATTTTGATATAAATTTTTCTAGACTTGTTTCAAAATAACCCAGACAAAGAAAATAAAAAAGATAGATGATATAATTTGACTTAATTTTTTAACTTAGTATATGCATATATTAAAATAGGAGTATTTTTGTAATAATTTCAATATTTTATATCTTGATTTTATTATTATGTTACAGTTCTGATTTATGTATTTCATAACAAATACTTTTTTTTCTATAATATATATCATATAATTCACATAGAATAATGCTATCACATTTTTTTTTATAAATTTTATCAACCTTATCTTTGAAATTGTACAATTGTACACGTTAGTTATTCAATTGTAATTGTAAGTATGAATGAGGAAGTCACTTTATGGTTATTTTTTAAGTCACTTCTTAGTACTAAAGTTCTTTTTTCATCAATCACCAATTAATCGTTGCGTCCATTCCTCTGGGAAAGGAAAAAAAATTAAATTGAAAATTATAATGGATGGTTCAAAGTTATCTACAGTGTCAAATTAATATCATATTATTTCTTATATCTAGTCATATTATAAGAAAAAATATATTATATTTGATTGAACTACATATAAGTTGTGATTGAGTAACACAACTCATCCCGCGTTCTTAATTATGGAAGTTTTTGTGATTAAGAATATTTTGATATTTTGTTGATGTAATAATTCAAAATAAAAACGGCAAAACGAGATCTTCTTCCTACCCGTTAATGCAGATATTATTGAATTGAAACTCTATAAATAACCTTCATTGTGCCTGCTTCTTTCAATCCCACTCTCACTCTCTCACAGAGATTCAAAATTTACAATATTTGTTAACTTTTCTGCCATGGCATCACACGGTGTGAATCCTTGTCCCTCTGAAGCCTCTAGCATCTCATCAACGTCCAAAGATGAGAATATGGCCACGAAACTGAGTGAGATTGGTCTCAAGCCTGAACTAGATCAGGCTTCCAGTTCCAAACCCTTGGCGCTGCTAGATCTCTTGAAGCTTTCCAATGGTGATAAGGTTGCTGCTCCTGAACCAAAGGTTGAACTTGATCTGTTCAACCCATCAGGTAATAATGTTGTTGGTTCATCTAATTCTAGGGTTCATGACA